>NC_080579.1:86297041-86601624 GCF_029962835.1 Magnolia sinica
GTGTGGTCCACTTGAGCCTTGGAACTGTCTTATTTTTAGGCTTGTACCCTAAAATGATATTGCAAAATGGATGGATAGTGTGGATAAAACCCATTCATCACGGTGGGCCCTTAGAGCTCCTGTCCGTTCCCAGCTAGGGACGGGCTGGAGTAGTTCCCAATCGACATCCTTCTTAGATTATTGCCCTAGGTTCTGATTATCACTAAAATTTGCCCCAGGTTATAGAATAGAGGATAGAACCTGATGGATAGAGTGGATTTTATATATACAAGGTGGTGGGCCATGCAAGCTTGGGTGTTTAACCTTGTTCATGAGCATCACAACGTTCAAAAACTTCAGGTGGGCCTCACCCTATAAAATAGAGTAAACTTGTGCCTAAAACCTCTAAATTCATGTGGTGTGGCTGCCTGAGTTTCAGAACAGTGTGATTTCAGAACTACCCTTCATCTGTGGTTTTGCCCACCCGAGTCTTTACAACAGCGTGAATTTTGGAACTAAGCTTCGTCTTGGTTTGAGCCCAACCCATGGCTCAGTGGTTGATAAGGTGTGTTTCAACACTCAGGTTGGGGGTGGGGTGTGTGTGTGTGTGAGTGCGTGTGTAAAAAATATTAAATAAATAAAAAAAAAACTTCATCCTCGTGATTAGGGTTGGATGAATGAATAGATGGTACTAGGATCGGTCCCACAATCAACTATCGGCAGGCATCCCATCTCTACTCTTCCCCACAGTGTGACCTACTAGAGTTTTGGATTGGCCTGATTTTTCATTCTTTTGATGAACAAATTAGATAGTACCAAGTAGGCCCCACACTCAACTAGTGGCTGGCATCCCATCTCAACTCTTTCCTGTTGCATAGCCTACTTGAGTTTTGGACTGGCCTGATTTTTTTTTTCAAGGGTGAGCTCAAGCCAAAACACTTGATCTCATGCACTTTGTCCCCATGTGCTGTATCACATGGACGGTTCAGATTTTACGCTCATATATATATATATATATATTTGAGTTCTGAAAATGCTCTCGTGAGTTCTTGTGAGAAGTGCAGGTGAGCATTCTTCTCTCTCTCTCTCTCTCTCTATATGTGTGTGTGTGTGTGTGTGTGTATTATGAAATGATTTGACATGGAGTTGAATCTCATTGGAACGTGGCACAAAGACCAATCTACCATTTCCAATACCATGTAACTTCTTAAAATGAATAGTTTAGTCATTTTCTTAATTTTTGATGGACTGTATAAAATAAAAGGAAATTTTATGGAATGTACTTACCACACCTACTTAAATTAACTTTTCATTAAGCTATTTTATTAATAAAGTTAATTGTCATATTAGTACTTTTCATATTATGTGAGGAAGAAATCTCCATCACTAAGATTCCAAAATTCCATTGTTCTCTAATCAAATCTATATTGCTATATGGTATCAGAGTGAAGAACAACTTGCTCTTCTTCCTCATGGAACGATCCTATGCCTTTGCATCCTCTGCCTCCTCTCAATTTCTTGTCTCTTCCTACTTTCTATAATGCCTTCATCTTCCATTGAAATCCCTACTTCTCCCTCTCTCATATTTCCTCCCTCTCTCAAAGGATTCTTTACTTTTTGAAAGGCACCCTTACTCGAGGCCTGGCTCGTGCGTCACTTGACTTCAAGTTGGTGGCCTTCTCTGATGCTGACTGGGCTGGAGATCCTGATAATCGTCAATCTACCTCTAGATCGTATATTTTTCTTAGGCTGAATCTCGTCTCTTGGTCTACTAAGAAACAAACTACGGTATCCCGATCAAGCACTGAAGCTGAATACCAAGCATTAGCTAACGCTACTTCTAAACTTATTTGGCTATAATATTTATTTCGTTATTTGGGTATTCATTTCTAAGAGCCACTACTATTATATTGTGACAATATTAGTACTACATATACTGCGGCAAACCCAATCTTTCATGCTCACACTAAGTGTATTGAAATCGACTATCACTTTGTATGGGAATGAGTTGCTCATAACCAACTTCGTATTTTCTATGTTTTAACACATGATCAACTAGCCGAAATTCTCATAAAGGGACTTCCGATTTCAATTATTATCAAACAAGCTCAATGTGGTAATGCCCCTCTATAACTGACTCAATATTCATGCCTCTTTATTTGGAAAGCAATCAATGTATATTGATTGTCCATCTTTGTAACTGCATTGGTAGTCAATATATATTAAATGTCCATCTTTGTAACTGCATTGTATTGATTGTCCATCTCTGTAACGGATGTCATTCATTTATATTGGTTGTACCTCTTTGTAACCTTTCATCCATTGTAATCCACATGTTATACACACACCACGTGAGGAAAAAATTGTTGGAGATTGCGCAGAAGCAAACTCAAACAAACGAGACAAAATCAAATGTAAACAAAACACGCAAAGAACACACAAATTTTACTTGGAAAAACCCTCACAGGAAAAAATCACAGCACCAAGCGATAAGCAATCTACTATGAAATGATATTACAATAACGGATGAACTTACCAATCCAAACAACCCCAAAATCATTTATCAAAATCTTAGCTTTTCTCTGAAACACCTTAAGAACAACTTAACATTCACTTAAGATACTCTAATTCTGATTACAGTCGATATATATACTATCACAACCGAAATTAAAAACAAATCGCACACTTAGGTAGTTTTGCACGCGTCATCGATGAGACCTTTGATGGCATCGACAGCCATCGAAGTCTAGTCGAAAGCCACCTTCGATGGCATCGAGTAACAACTCCAAAGCTGCTCAACGAGCAACTGGGATTTTCTCGATGACATCAAATAGTCTATCAATGGCATCAACAGACCCTGAACTCAATCAGATTGAAGACGTCTAACAACAATCTCCACCATGGATTCAATCTTCATGCTCCATTGCTTCACCATGTTATCACCATATCTAATCGCCTTCCATCGTATCTTCATCGTTGTTTCTTGTGCACACTCTTTCTTCATTATGTCTTCGCCAAGCCCATAGAAGTGATACATAACTTAAACTTCTCTATAGGAATCACCTTTATAAGCATGTCGATCGGATTCATGCTTATATGGATCTTCTTTAGAGTTACACCACCTTTCTCAAACACCTGTTGGATAAAATGATGACAAACATCAATATATTTAGTACGTGAGTGATAAATAGAATTCTTTGCCAACTTAATCGCGCTTTCGCTATCACAATTAACTGGCATGGCCTCCTTCTGAAGCACAAGTTAATTTATCATTCCTCTCAAGTAAACACATTCTTTAAATGCCTTCATCACCTCAATATACTCAGATTCGATTGTGAAAAGAGAAACCACAAACTGAAGCTTCGACATCCAACTGATCGCTCCACCCGCTAACACAAACGAGTAGCCATAAATCAACATTTTATTGTCCATATTTCCTGCATAATCAACATCTACAGCCTACCAATTTATTCTCTAACTTTTCAAACGTCAAGATGTAGTCTACTATACCTAGTATATACTAAAGTAACCATTTCACTGCTTCCCAATGTTACCTACCGGGGTTAGTCATGTATCTGCTCATAAAACATATTGCATATGAAATATCTGGTCTCGAAGAGACCATGATATACGTCAAACTGCTAATGACGCTCGAATATGACTCATAAGACATCATTTGCTTTTCTTCATTTATAGTAGGACATAGTTCAGAAGAAAGCATAAAGTGAGCAGCATGGGGTGTGCCAATTGGTTTCGCCTTGTTCATACCGAACTTAACCAATACATTCTTAAGATATTCTACTTGTAATAACTGTAGCCCGCTCTTCTATTTATCTCTGTGAATATTTATGCCGAGAATCTTCTTTGCTGCCCTTAAATCTTTCATTTAGAATGTCCTTGACAATTGAGTCTTCAATGTATCGATCTCAGACATGCTATGACTGACAATAAGTATGTCATCTATGTACAATACTAGTATGATGAACTGTCTATCATTCAGTGTCTTGTAATAGACATAATGATCACATTCACTTATGGTAAATAGCTAACCCAACATGAAAGTAACAAACCTTTTGTACCACTGCCTAGGCAACTGTTTCAAGTCATATAACGACATCCTTAATATATAAACTTTATTCTATACTTCTTACACTTCGAACATTTCTGGTGTCTCCATGTAAATCTGTTCTTCCAACTCCCCATGAAGGAAAGCAGTCTTTACATCCATTTGTTCCAATTCTAGGTTGTATAGGGCAACTAGCGCCAATACAAATATGATAGACACTTGCTTGACCACAGGAGCGAAAATTTTACTAAAGTCGATACCCTCCTTCTGTGCATATCCTTTCGTGACCAATCTCACCTTGTATATATTATGTTTCTTCTTGTAGTTCTAGTTACAACCAATCACTTTACATCATACTGAAAGCTCCACCAACTCTCATGTCTCATTCTTATATAGAGAGTTCATCTCGTCATGTATGACCTCTATCTACTTCTCAACATCTGGGTCATCCAGTGCCTTTTGAAAGGTAGATAGATTTCCCTCATCTGTAATGAGAGTGAATACAATATTCGAGTCATCTCTGTATTTGGTCAGTAATCTATGATATTTCAATGGATTGCTTCTAAGAAGTCGCTACTCTACCTATTATTGTACCTTTTCCAGGGGCTCAGGATCTGCCTGTGTATCAACTTTTTCAATCTCGACATCAATGACCATTGATTTCTCCGGTTCCTTGTGTTCTTCCTTACAGAATATAGGATCCTCATCAAACCTGACATCTCTGCTAATTATGATTTTTCGAGTGACCCGATTATACAACCTATATCCTTTTACTCCATCACCATAACCTATAAAAGTACACAGTTTCACCCTTTGTTCTAGTTTATCTCTCTCAGTTGACGATGCATGAGAGTAAGCATTGCAACAAAAAATCCGCAACTGTAAGTAGTTGATATCATGACCACTTCACACTTCTTCTAGAATCTTACCATTTATTGGTGTAAATGGGGATCAATTTACTAGGTAACAAGTCGTGTTGACGACATCAGTCCATAGTTCCTTGCCCAATCTAACATTACTCAACATACTTCAAGCTCTCTCTAAGAGAGTCTAATTCATTCATTCGGCTAAACTATTCTGTTCAGGTGTGTGCTTTACTGTATTATGCCTTATAATCTTTTCATCTTTGTAAAACTAATTGAATTCCTTTAAAGTGAATTTGCATCCATTGTTTGTCCTTAAAACCTTTAGTTTCTTCTCTGTATGCGTTTCAATCATTATCTTCCACACTTTGAATGTGGTGAATATATCAGATTTATTTCTCAGGAAATAAACCCACACTTTCCTGAAGTAGTCATATTTGAATGATATAAAAAGCGGTGACCCTCCAATAAAAACAATAGGCGACAAGACTTATACATTTGAATGCACATACTCTAGTATGCACTTATAAACATGCTTTCCCTTATTAAAAGTTAGTTGTAATTGTTTACCATATATATAATGCTTACATATATGAAAATCAACGCTTTTAAATATAGGGATCAGAGAAAGATAAGAAAGTACCTTCATACTGCACTCGCTCATGTGGCCTAAACGTGCATGCTACAAACTTGATGATGTGGACTCCGCTATAGAGGTTGTAGCTCCACCCGATATGGTATTCCCGATCAACTTGTAAATATTGTTATTTCGCCACGCTTTCATTATCATGAGTACCCCTTTAGATACTTTAAGGACCCAATTAAAACTTGTGAACTTGTATCCAAGTGCCCCTAATGCTTTAAAAGAGATCAGGTTCTTATTGAGGTTTGAAATGTGTTGCACATATGTGAGATACACTCCACCCTATTGAACATCTTGATGCACAATGAACTGATTCCAATCACCTTACATGCAATGTTATTGCCCATAAAAACTTATCCACCATCACACTCGCTGTAGGTGGTCAACCAATCCCTATGAAAAGTTATGTGGTATGAGGCCCTCAAATTTAAAATCCAGTTGTTACTGAGATAACAGGATTTAGATGCGGTCAAGACATCACCACCATCCACATCTCACTAGATCATGTTGTATTGGCCTCTTTTGTCGCATTCTCAGATTTCTTTCATTTTTGTGCCTTATGATTTTGACAATCCTTTGTCATTTATCCTGTCATTCCACACTTTCAATACTTCATCTTGCCATTCCCTTTCAATTTGGATCTAGATTGAAAATTCTCATTCTCCTGTTTAGAATTCCTTCAATTGGCAACCAACACATCTGTAGATGTACCCTCGCCACTATCTTTCCTTCTCAACTGCTTCTCAAGGGCTGAGATGACAATTTCAACATCAATGGTATCCCTACTATGGATTAAAGTGTCTACGAGATTCTCGTAAGACGGTGGAAGCGAATTTAACAGAATTAAGGCTTAATCTTCTTCTTCGATCTTAACTTGTACATTCGTCTGTTTATAGAGCAATTCACTGAATGTGCTCATGTATTCATTTATATTAGATCCCTTCATCATCTTAAGATTATAAAGCTATTTCTTAAGATACAGATGACTGCTCAGGGATTTCCTCATGTACAAACTACTAAGTTTCGTCCATACCCTTGCGGTAGGATTTTAATCTAGGACATTGTAGAAAAAGTTGTATGCTAGACATAAGACGCTTTGTCTTTCCAAGAAGAGCTTGTTACAATCATTGTTGAACTAGAAAGCTTCTCATCTTAACCTTCCATAGTTCAAAGTTATTTTTACCGGTGAACTTCTCTGTTTCGTACTTCATGTTAAACCCTTTCGTCGATATGTTTCATATTAGAACTCGAAAACCTAACATTATCTTTGATACTACTTGTTAGGGATTGCGCGGAAAAAAATCGAATTCAATCAAATGAGACGAAATCAAATGCAAACAAAACGTGCAGAGAACATACGAATTTTACGTGGAAAAATCCCCACAGGAAAAAACCACGGAACAAAGTGACAAGTCATCCACTATGAATCGATATTACAAGAGATGAATGGACTTACCAATCAAAATAACTCAAAATCCTATCTCAAAACCCTAGCTTTGCTCTGGAGCACCTTAGGAACGTCTTAACATTCATTTAGAATATCCTATTCTTAATTACACCCGATATATATACTATCACAATTGGAATTAAAAACAAATCGTGTACTTACCCAGTTTCGCACGTGTCATCGATGGGACCTTCAATAACATCGAAACCACCTTTGATGGCATCAAGTAACAACTTCAAAACTATTTAGCGAGCAACTGAAATTTTTCCAGACTTTTCGATAGCATTGAATGGTTTGTCGATGGCATTGAAAGACCCTATATCTCTGTCAAATTGAAGACTTCTAACATAAAAATCTCCATCACCAAGATTCCAAAAATCCATTATTCTCTAATCAAATCTATATTGTTATAATTTTCATTATTATTATTATTATTATTATTATTATTCCGAATTCTGACAATTTAAATGTACTTTTTTCATAAATGACAAAAAAACTCATAAAAAACGCTTGTAACCTCTGAGCATGAAAAAAAAAGAAGAAGAAATCAAGGGTGTTTTCTCTTCACACCCTCACCATCTCCATTTTCTTTCCCTTGCTCCTTCCACCGTTGCCAGCGCAATGACACAATCTCTTGACTTCTATCTCTCTTCCTAAAGTTTTTTCATGTGTATTGTTGTGATTTATGAAGAGAGCAAACTTAATTAAAAATAATTTAGAGAAGACTAACGGAGGATATTGCCCTGACAATTGACTTGATTAATGAGGTAGTTTAATGAAAAGTTAATTTAAATATGTATTGAAATGTAAATGCCATATAAGTGAGGTAGTATTATGTAAAAATCTCTTTATAAAATTATCACACTATACCTGTAATTAACGAATAATAGGTGAATAACTGTAACTAAACTATCATTTCAAGTCTTTTACTGTACTTTTTCCTAAATAAAATAATAACTATGAGGGAGGATTCAATACAAAGCCTTGTAGTTAAACTCAACCTGCAATGGGGTTATTGGGATACTCCATGACATGTGCACAACATCCAATCCATCCATCACGTATGGCCCTTCTTTTATCCATGGTATCAAAAGAAATCAGGCTGATCCAAAACTCAGGTGAGCAACACCATGTAAAACCATGCCTAAAACCTCTACAATCATATCGTGTTGCCCACCTGAGGTTTGAAATAGACTGATTTTTGATCCGTCTATTCATTGTGGTGGGGTGAATCTTCAGCACGGATTGGATGTTATATTAAAAGAACGGATACATAAAATCTAGAAGGTTTCAATGGTGGGTGCCCCTATCTCAACTGTTTTCTGTTGTGCGGCCCACCCGAATTTTGAATTGGCCTGATTTTTGGGCTGAAAAGAGAACATGCGGGGGTGCATATGGTGGACAGATTGAATGTCAAACATACTTCACGTGGGCCCAACACAGTGTGCTGTAGGTTAACCTACAAAGCTATATAGAGGATCCGGGCTTAGAAGCATCAACAACCAGGGGATGTTTACATACATACCAATGCACCATAAATCTACCTACCATTTGGACACGACATTAGTGCCAGGTGTCGACAACATCTGAACCATTGAAATGTGGCCCACCTTGAAGTTAATTGGCCGTAAAGACAGACAGATTCATTCGCATTTGGAATTCTTAGGCGGGGAACTTCCTGCACTGGGAAACTAGGCAGGGCCCACCGTGAAGTTTGTGTAAAATCCACCCTGTCCATCCGTTTCACGAGATCATTTTAGGACATTTGACCAAGAATGAGCTGGATGCAAGACTCACTGGGCCACATGAGAAGAAACAGTGGGGATTGAACAACCACCATTGACACCATCGAAACATTTGTATGGCCACACAAGTTTTGTATCAGGCTAAGATTTTTGTGTTTTGAGTTCATCCTAGTGGGAATTACCTTATAAAGGGTTTGGATGGCATATAAACATCAAGTGGAGCCCAGGAAGGTTTCAACTGTAGGAATTTCTTTCCCCAGTTTTCCCTCTCGTGTGGCCCAATTGAGTTTTGGATCTGGCTCATTTTTGGTCCGATTCCCTAAAGTGAGCTTTCAAAACGGATGAACGGGGTGGATTTCAATAAAAAAAATCAGAGTGAGCCCCACCTGGCTTCCCAGCGTTGTAAGTTTATGCCAAAGGCTTCGGCGGGAAATCCGCGTCCAATTCATTCTTCAGTTTCTCACACGGTAGAAATTGTGGACAGACAATGGATATATTGGAGAGTGAATTATGAATGTGGTCCACCTGATGAATTGATCAGTCTAATTTCCTTACCACATAATCTTAAACTATGATCCGTCTCCATTTTAAACTATGATCCCAAAACTAAAACGTATCCAAAGCTCAAGTGGACTTCACAACAGGAAACAAGTGGGTATTTAACACCTACCATTGAAAACTTCATGGTAGCCACGGAAGCTTTGGATCAGGTTGATATTTTTGTTTTCCCTTCATCTAGGTCCTTCTATCCTTATGAACAGTTTAGGTGACAAATAAACCTCCATGTAGGCCTTAAGAAGGTTTCAACAGTGGATGGCGTCATTATTTCCACTGTTTCCTATGATGTGGTCCACTTGAACTTTGGATATGCTAAAATAATCTGGAAAGACGGATGGACAGAGTGGATAAAACACATACATCACGGTGGGTCCCACAGGCTCCTGCCAACATGGATGTAGGTGATGGAAGGGTCACCACACAATCCGCGTCCGATATCCATTTGAATGCGTGGTGAGCACACGAAACCCTGCACATCATTTAAAATGGTCTACGGGAATCTAGCAAGCATTTCAAAATAGGAGGCTTCAAAAGTCTATTTTCAAATGCGTGTAAGGATTCCCGCCAATATGACAGCTCACTACCGCCTTAGAATGGGGAACGGATTGGCTACTCCCCCTGCCACCAGCCCCGTGGCTGATGGTCGGTGCTCTATGGGCACCAACATGATGTATGTGTTTCATCCATTCCGTTCATCCATTTTTACGGATCATTTTAGGTCTTGATCCTAAAAATGAGAGGGATATATATCTCAGGTGGATCAAACCACTTAAAAACAATAGTGATTGGATATCCACCATTAAAATCCTCCTAAGGCCCAATGTATTGTTTATTTAACATCCAATCTGTTGATTAGGTCATACTGGCCCAGATGAAGGGAAAAAACAAAAATCAGCTTGATCCAAAACTTCTATGAACCCCAAAATGTTTTTAATGGTCAACGCTCATTCAACACTGCTTCCTGTAATGTGGTCCATTTGAGATTGGCATATATCTCATTTTTGGTCTCATAGCGTAAAATAATTTATAAAAATAGATGGACCGCATGGATTTAACACATACATCATGGTGGGGCCCACAGAGCACCGACCATCAGCCATTGGCTGGTGTAAGGGGGAGTAGCCAATCCGTTTCCCTTAAAATGGTGGTAACTCATTCACCGTACAAGCCTACACATGGCATAGCTGCACGGAAATCCAGACCGTCCAAATCTCTGTACTGATTTTGGACTTGTAATGAGCCAAAAATCAGTCTGGTCAGATGGTAATAACCATCTGATTCTCCCGTTGAATTTGGCCAGTCTTTGTTTTATTTTTAACCATTCATTTGTTTGCCACGAATTGAATGGTTACGATTGCTCGACCAGTTTGATTTCAATTTGGATGATCTATACTGCGGTGCGTATGCAACTCATGCAATGAGAAAGAGTAACCATCTTTTGGACACGTGTCAGGAGGGTCACACTTGTCAGATATCCAGCCCACCCATTTGACATCATCCTTGTTGGAAGAATTTGGACTGTAGGATTTATTAACCGCCCGTTTCTTTTCGTGCAAGTATGACCAACTTGATAAGCAGATCCACGTTGCTTTTATCTCTGGTACGTTCACACGTACCATACTTGATGTACGCTCTTGATCTCTGACATGTAGGCCTTTGCGGGATATCCTACACGTGGGCCACGTCTGGCGCGATGGGCCCACATAGAATCAAGACCCTTTGAAAATGATAGAGAACGTACGACGCCGAAGTCGAGAGAGAGAGCAATGGTTTTCTTAAGAATCCCCAGATATGTGTGTATATATATATATATATATATATATATATATATATATATATATATATATATATATATATATATATATATATCAAAACATGGGTTTTCTCAAGAATTCCGTGAGGTAGAGAGAGATCATGAACATGGATTTTATGAAGAATCTTGAGAGAGAGAGAGAGAGAGAGAGGTGCTTACATTGAAGAGAGTCAAAACGTACATAAGCGTAGAGTTGAGAGCTTTGAACTAAAACCCAAGATAGTTAGATATATAGAAAACAAGAGAGAGAGAAGGTTAGAAATGGAAAAGAAGAAAAGGAGTGACAGATGGAAAGATGCCCTCGTTATTGTAACGTTGCATATCTTTTTTCCTTTTTTTTTTTTCTTATTTTCCGTTTCTGGATAGGAACTTTATTAGAGTACGTAGCTTTGGCTGCACTCTACTCGGCTTGGCTTCCAATGGCTCCGCTCTATTTTTTATCTCCAGTGAAATGGCCCTCCAAAACCCATAGGGCCTGTTTGGCCGGACGGATCCCACAGTATTAGGTGGGATGTGATTCAGAAAACATCACGGAAGCAGATTACGTACTGAGTAACTCCGTACCCTTAGCGTACTGAGTAAACTGTGTGGGTCCACTGTTATTTATTTATTTTATCCGCTCGGTTAATCCATCTTAAAAGATAATTTTAGTATTATATCCTAAAAATGAAGCAAATTAAAGTCTCAAGTGGACCACACTACAGGAAACAGTTTGATTGAACCTCTACCATTGAAAATTTTTTGGAGGCCAAAGAAGTTTTGGATCAAGCTGATGTTTGTATTTTCTCTTCATCCATGCCTTTGTGATCTTATGAACAGGTTGGATGACAAATAAAAATTAATTTGGACCTTAGGAAAGTTTCAATGGTGGAAATCACTATTCAACACTGTTTCCTGTGTAATGGTCCACTTGAGCTTTGGATTCACTTCAATTTTGGTATCAACCCCTAAAATTATCAGTAAAAATGGATGGACGGTGTGGATAAACCACATACATTAACAGTGGGCCCGACTGAGTTTACTCAGTACGATAAAAGCGTACTGAGTAACTCAGTACGCAATCCGATTCCCACTATTACGCATGGCAGGGACTGTTCCCTGTAACCATGGGATAAGCTTAATTTCCTTTTTGGTTTGCAATACGGTGGTATATTGAAAGGATATACCCACTATCACTTGAAACTATTGACAATAACACACGTGTTATATTTAAACTGTTCATTTGTTTTGTAATCTCATTTTATGAAATGGGCCTAAAAATGAGGCAGATCCAAAACTTATGTGGCCCCAAAGAAGTTTTCAACGATAAGTATTCAATCCCCATTGCTTTCTATGATGGGGTCCACTTGAGCTTTAGATCTACCTGGATTTTTGGCCCATGCTCTAAAATGATCTCGAAAAATGGGTGGACGGTGTAGATATAGGCCACACATCATGGTGGGACCTACACAACTTGCTAACATTGAGTGATATTAGCACGGGACCGATATGATTCCATCTAGCCAACTTCCAAGCTTTTCCTCTCTTCCCAGACATGGAGTGGAATTGGCTCAAAATCAGATGCAATTCCATCCCACCTAAGCCCATCTAATCCAGCCGGCCAAACAGGCCCTTAGTATATTGGGATTGGATTGGATACTGAACGCTTCGTAGCCAAAACGTGGTGAAATTCAATTGGTTAAATGCCATGAGCGTGTCCTCTCACAATTAATGCTCTTTTCTTTGGAGTTCCATTAGACGGCCCTCTCCGTTTGCCAGTGCACGCACTCGACCAAATAAGGGGTAAATGTTATTTTCAACTCATTTCTCTTCTTCACTCCCCTAACGAAATGACATAACCACTTTTCATGAGTGCCACCATGATGTATGTGTTTTATCCACACCGTCCAACCATTTCGTGATATCATTTTAAGGCATAATGCAAAGAGTGAGAAAGATCCAAATTTCAAGTGCACCCCACCATAGAAAACAATAGAAATTGAATGCCTACCATTAAAACCTCTTTGGGCCACAAAAGCTTTCGATCAAGCTAATGTTTATGCTTTACCTTATTCCACGTCTTTTCTGGCTTATAAAAAAGTTGGATCTCAAATAAACATCATGGTCGGCCCAGGAAGGTTTCAATGGTAGCAGTCACCACCTACTATTTTCTGTGGTGGGGTCCACTTGAACCTTGGATCTGCCTGATTCTTTTGCTCACTCCCTTAAATGATCTCTCCAAATGGAAGGATGGTGTGGATACAACACATACATCATGGTGGGCCCAAAGAATGCAGTGACGTGACATCGGTAGCAAGAATAGTTACCGTCTGGTTCGGTAGCCAACCGGCGCCCCAACTCTATTTAATTTAAAGAATTAAAAGTCCCATCCTCTGCAAATTATAAAAATGCAGTCACATGAGTATTAAAAGTAGTAACATGTCTAGGTGGCACCCACCGTAATGTTTTTGATAAATCTATCTCGGCTATCAGTTTTTCTAGATTATGTTACAACATAGACCTAGCAATGATATTGATCCAAACTTCTAGTGGGCCACACGATAGGAAAAGGTGAGGATTAAGCTTCCGCCATTGAAGTATTCAAGTGGCCACAAAAGCTTTGGATTATGTTAATGTTTTTATAATTTCAGTTCATCCCAGTAGGAATGACCTCATGAACCATATGGATGACATATATACATCATGGTGGACCCAGGAAATTTTCGACCACAGAATTCCCCCACTTACTGTTTCCAAGCCGTACGGCCCACATGAGTTTTAGATCTGCCTCATTTTGGAGCCTACATTATCAGATGATATAAAAAAAATGACGGACAGAGTGGATTTCTCACAAATATCATTGTGTGCCCCACCTAGCTTGCCGTGCAAGGAAGTTCATGCGGATGGCTTTGGCCGCAGTTGGAAACGGATTGGAAAAGGAAGCTGGTTGGCTTCTGAACCAGACGTACGTTACGATCACCAAGTTCTTTGGGCCCACCATGATGTATGTGTTGTATCCACACCATCCATCCATTCCATCCATTTGGAGAGATCATTTTAAGGAGTAATTAAAAGAATTAGGCAGATCCAAAGTTTAAGTGGACCCCACCATAGAAAACAGTGAGAGGTGACGGCCACAGTTGAAACCTTCCTGGAGCCGACCGTGATGTTTATTTGAGATCCAACCTTTTTATAAGTTGAAAAAGACATGGAATAAGGTAAGGCATAAATATTAACTTGATCGAAAGCTTCTGTGGCCCAGAGAGGTTTTAATGGTAGGCGTTCAATCTCCATTGTTTTCTACAGCGGGGTGCACTTGAAATTTGGATCTTTCTCACTCTTTGGATTATGCCCTAAAATGATATCACGAAATGGATGGACAGTGTGGATACAATACATACATTATGGTGGCGCCCATGAAAAGTGGTGACGTCACTTCAGCAGGGGAGCACAGCAAAAAGAAAAAAGAAAAAAAAGAAAAAAGAAGAAGACTTGAAAATAAAGTTTACTATTACGTGGTCGTAGTCGAGTGTGTGCATGGGCAAACGGAGAGAGACGTCTAACGGAACTCTTAAGGAAAAGAGCATTAGTTATAAGGGAACATGCTATTAGTATTCAACCAACTGTATTTCACCATTTCACTTCAGTAGCGTTTTGGCTACTGAAGTGTTCAGTATTCAATTCGCTCCTATATTATATAATGGCAAATATGCCATTTTAATTTGCTTATGCAGTCCAATATCATTCATACTCCGTATCTCCACCAAGAGTTAATTAGCTCATGTGTTTATTAACACCATTTTCCCCGTCAATTTTCTTTGATAATATTTAAGTAATTTATAATATCTATGTACTAACTTGAGGAGAAATGTTAGAGAAGGGGGAGAAAATATCACTCTCCAACATTCAACGTGAACAGGTTAGCTACACCAATCTTACTTTGCTCTTCTACTCTACCAAGGGTTATAACTTTAGTTACATCTGTCCATCAAATCGTTGTCTTAGTGTGAGTTTGGAATGCCATATTGTTAAGATTTCACTTTATCCCAAGTAACTTCGCTATTCAAATAATTATACTTATATAAGGAATGTTTAGATAGCCTAGAATTAAAAGGGTTCTTCTCATTAAGATTTTATAATGTTTATTTAAATGTATAATTTATCCGTGATTTAATGGTCAAATGCAAATGTATTAGGAGGCTTATAAAATAATTTGTAATTATTACAAATTTACAATACATTGCAGTAAAGATCTCCTATCCAAACATAGGAATGTATATTTTTCTTTTCAATTTCACAATAATGTTAAAGTATCATTATTTCACTTTTACCAAGCCTATTCAAACACTAGAATTTTTTACTAAATTATTTATTTATCAGAAGACATAGGTATTATAATTTATAAGCAATAAACTTTTACAATTCATTACAGTCATAATTCACTACTTCAAATAGGCCTTTTAAGTTGTAAGAAAAAGAAATACCATTCTCATTCGATTAATTTCATTTTGGTTTTTAGTTTTAGCTAATCAAACTAAGTTTACAGATAATGAGGGGGACACATCTGACCACATATTTTTTGAATTGATGTGAACAATACTAGTTGATAGTCAATGTGATTAATAACAAGGTATAAAATTAGTGCATTAGCTAGGTATTGTATTATTCACTACCAATATAGCCCATTATCCTATATATAGCTGTTTTCAGATGATGCAGCCTGTCTGGTTCATTGACAGTACAATTACTTCATAGGAAATGTTATTAAGTATTGGGTAATAGATATAGGTTTCGAACAATACTTTAAAGCTTAATGCTTACATATGGTAATTGGTAATTGGTAGAGTGAGAGTTGTGTATTGTGTGGTCCAGAGTACTACTACATTTTCTGGTATTTCATTAATATAAATAAGAAAGGAAGAGTGTAAATACTAGCCTTAATTTTTTGTTATTTTGCTAAATATGATATTAGAGACACTAATCCTTTTCTTCTCCAAACCCTAACCACATCTTCTCCCTTTCTCTTTCTTCTTTTGCCGTCAACACCACGGCAACCCTCCCACTATTACATTTTTTGGTATTTCATTAATATGAATAAGAAAGGAAATGTACAATACTAACCCTAATTTTCTATTAATTTGTTAAACATTAACAACAAAGTCTAAAAATGATTAAGAACGAGTGGTACTTGCAATGAATTACATTGAGGGTGGCATGCAATTTTTATTTTTATTTTTTGAAAAGAACTCTTTCATATATAAAAACGGCTTTACATCATGGAATACACTTTGGGCAACATCTCATAAAAAAGGACCAAGAGGAGGCCTATCATGAGGAAAGAAACTAACAAAACTTAAAGAGGATTGTTGACTAGGAGAAACTTGACCGGCTGTTCCTACCTCCCCAACGGGGACTGCCTAATGGAGCCCATCCCCACTCTGTCGAGCAGAGCCAGACCTCGAATATGAGGCGGGAGCTCAGAAGCCTGCCTGAAAAAGGAGAGGGCTTGCTGATCACTCCCCATACATGCCAGCCCATTCGCTGGGGCATTCCCTTCTCTCAGGACATGACAGAAGGAAAACTAACTTGTGCTCTTAATTTTCTCGATCCGAGACACCCAATATCTCCAGCACCAAGCCACTCGGGGCTTCCCATTCAATAAATCCACGACCATCTTGGAGTCAGATTCTACCAACACCTTGTTCACGGTGGCATGCATGTAAGAAGAGGTTAATTATGAAAAGAAAAATATGCTATTCTAATTTGGTCATATGGAAGATAGTATTCTTTGGTTTTGAGCAAGGGTAGTTATGTCATTTTGGGTTTTTTCTTTTCTTTTTAGTTAGGCATTAATGCTAGCTAAGCTGGCTAGTTTTTCGTAATATTGGCACGCCAGACATCTCGCTCAAGTTTTTTTTTTTCTTAAATTGATGCAATCCATACCAAGTGATAATTATGATAAATTTTATTTACTGACAAAATGATTAAGAATGATATGTCGCGCTATTTTACTATTTCTACCTCAAAAGAAATGAGTCAATTATGAAATGACAAGTATGCCCTCCCAATTTTGATAAGGACCTGTTTGATTTTTCAATGCAAGTGTAAATACTCGGTAAATGGGTAATTTTGACACTTTCACCAGTTTGGAAAATTTTGGAAATTCCTGCCTTCGAAACTGATTCAAAGTGCTAGTTAAAATTTTTGGACCTCATAGTGAGGTATATGATATATCTGTTCCGTCCATCTGTTTTACCACAACATTTTGAATATGAGCCGAAAAATTATGTAGATCCAACACTCACGTGGCCTACACCAAAAGAAATAGTGGCCCTTAGAAGTTTTTAATGGTAAGTGTTTGATTCACTTTTTTCTGTGGCGTGGTCCACTAGAGCTTTGGATATGCCTCATTTTTTTGGCTCATGCCATAAATTCAGCTGGCATAATGGATGAATGGTGTGGATAAGCGACATGCATCACGATGGGACCCACAATTATTTTATGGCCTTTTCAATTTTTGCATCCAAAAAGTTAGTAGTCAAATCAAATATAGTTAGCAGTCAAATCAAATATAGGGAAGAGTGCAGTAAAAACGTAAGGAAGTAATCATTACTTATTTACACTTCATTTACCACCTGATTGGAAAATCAAACAAGCCCTAATTGGTTGTCAATGGGTCAAGTCGAGGCGATTCCGACACCCAACCCGTTTATTAATCAGATCATACTTTTGGTAATGGACCTGACCCATTTATTAGTTGAGTCACAATTTGAGCCCCAAGCCCATTAAATTTGGGTTAGATATCTAAGTTGGATCTAAGGACAAATGAGCAAACCTACTTATTTATTGGTTTGTTTTTAGTACAAGGATCCGAAACCCAACCCAATCATTTCATAGGGGGGTTTACACTGTATCCATGGTTATAAAAATTACAGGTGAGTTTTCACATAAATACCCCAACTATTTTGCACATTTTAAGGTTCAAGTCAAACGAGTTAGAAGTACATGCTAGTATGCTATCTTAAATAAAGTTGAGTGGAAAATAAGAATAAATTCAAGTATAAATAGTTTTCAACAAACTGATGATAGATCCAAAAAGAAAAATGTGGATGGGATGTCATTCAAAGGTTCTTAATTCCCACTTTCTTACATAATGTTAATTGCTTAACTATACCTTTGGACTTCTATTAACTTACTAATTAACTACTTTCTTAGGTCTGGGTGGGATTTGGGCACAGGTCCACTCTGAGGTCAGATTTAGGCCTATTTTGGGTCCATTTTAGAATGATTTAAGTGGTAAGAGTTCTATAAGGTGGGCTTAATTGATTAATGATTTGGATTTATTTAAGGGTTAGATCTTATGATTGGGCATATTGGTGGGCCCTAGTGGAGTTGTGATTAGTCTCAAATATGTGTAAGGTATGGTATGTTTGGATTATGATACACAATCTTTGAATGGACTTGGAAACCTTGAAATGTGTGGAGCACTCTTTGAAGAGGAGGAGGTTTGAATGGTTTTAAACTTATCCATCCCGCAACTATTTAAACAAGGCCGGAACCCACCTCTCCGTCTTACAACTACTTAAATAGGGTTGTGTCTCCAAACCTACACACATGTGAAGCTGTCTCTCCTCCTATTACTTTTCTTATGGTGTAAAGTGCAAAAGATCCCGGCAATCGCCATCTGCAATGACTTTCCATAATTAGGTATGATTTTAATTCAGTTATTTAATCTTCAAATATGATGCACAACATAATCCTCTTAAATTCTGCAACTTGAGATTACAAAAGTTAGATCCATTAAAAAACTAGATTCAAGTTGGATTAGGTTTAGAGAGTTGACACATTTAGTAATTAACTCAAATGGGCCCAAATCCAATCTAAATGTCAAACTTTTGGACATAGAACTGTTTATTCTTGGATAATGTTCAATGGCACATCAGGTTGACTTGACCCATCTGCACCTATATATGGTTATACTTTAGGGTGCGGAGTAAGTGTTTTCCTAGATTAGACTCAATTAATGCCCGAGACGCTCATGGATCACCTAATCTTGGAGAAGGTTTATGCCAAAGCTGTCATCAGATTTAGATTCCTCACTACAAGAGGCTGCATTGTGGATTTGATGCGTCCCTCTTATATCCAATAGTTAACATGACTCAGTAAGACAAATAATCCAAATTGTCCAACTTTTCTATTTTACCTGAGGTGAAAGAAAAGATAGGCAATTTGTGTCTTTTCGAAGTTATTGCATCACTAAAAGAAATATTCTTATGTAGGTCTTGTTCCTGGTCAGAAATATGGTCAGAAATAAAGTGAAATCATCTTTCCCATTCTTTCCCTGAACCCTGTTACTAAGACATTCACTTCTTAAAGTATCCTATATATATATATATATATATATATATATATATATATATATATATATATATAGCAGGGACATTGGAAGAGGTCAGATTTATCCCGATTCATGATTCGAAGGGCAGTGTTATGGAAAGCTCAGATTTAGCATACTTATTATTATTATTATTATTATTATTATTATATTAGCATGTAAGTTTAGAAGGAAAATGGTAAGCTTCCCATGAGGTCGTGCTCCGTGGGCCCATCGTGATTTATGTTAGATATCCACCCCATCAATCATATGCAAACTTCCATGATAGCTCACGATCATAAAAATAGGTCAATCAATGACTTAGGTGGGCCACATCATAGACAATAGTTCAAAGTAAATACTCACCCATTGAAACCTTTATGATTGTTTATAGGGTCCACTGAGATGTGGATAAAAAATTCAGCCCATCTAGCATGTGTGTCCCACTTAGATGAGAGGCCAAACTAAGTTTTAGCCATATACAAAACTTAGACGGCCCCACCACGTGGTTTAAAAGATTTTAGGCACAATTTCACATGATTTTAAATGGTTTGGTCCACTCCAATTTTGGAGAATGCTAACTGTTAGGATATCTATAAACTTGAGGGGACTCTATATACATGATATGAATGTCCAACATAGATCATGGTGAGGCCCATATGCTCTATTGTTGTTAAAAATGATATCTTAAATCTGAAAAGTTTTGGAAAAAATTCGACTCGAAGTCCAATAACAATGTTTTTAAATTTTTCGGGGTCTTCGACCAGTCGAGGGACAAGCTCAACCAGTCGAGGCCTAGGCTCGACTGGTCGAAGGTTACGCAGATGGTGCACGGATTCTGCGTGGACTGCGTAAATTTGAGGCAGTTTCAAAGATGTGCGTAAGTGAAGTTTCCTAAACTATAAATAGGAGTCCCTAGGGCCATTCTAAGGTATTCTAAGGCTTCCAAAGGTATTTCAAGGGTTTCTAAAAAGGTTTTATGGTTTTCAAAGGGTGTAGCAAGGGTGAGATTTGAGCTTGTTCGAATCAGGTAAGTCCTCTCTCTTTGTAATTTCTATTTTCATAGTGGAATTCTGTTACTTTGTGCCATGATTTTTTTCGTAAAGGATTTTGTATGTTAAATCTTTGTGTTCTCTTATGATTGCTTGGTGCTCTTAGATTGCTATCCTAGATCCATATTTGTGTGATTCCGCAGCACAAATCCCCAACATCTATCTCATGGGAAACTCCCATGGTGTTGACATTGTAGTACCTTTTTTCAGTTTAGAAACTTCATATTGTTAGGGATTTGTGCTGCGGAATCACACAGATATGGATTCGATTCGAACAACCTCGAATCTCACCCTTATTATACCCTTTGAAACCCTAGAACCCCTTCTAAAAACCCTTAGAATACCTTTAGAAAGCCTTAATATACCTTAGAATGACCCTAGAGATTTCTATTTATAGTTTGGAAAACTTCACTTATGCACCTCTCTGAAACCGCCTCAAATTTAAGCAGTCCGTGCAGAATCCGTGCACCATCTGCGTAACCTTCGACTGGTCGAAGACCTCGAAAAATTCAGAAACATTATTGCTAGACTTTGAGTCGAACTTGCTTTGACTAGTCGAATTTTTTCCAGAACTTTTCAGATTTAAGACATCCTTTTTAACAACAATCTCCACCATGTCTTTAATCTTCAATCATGTAGCTTTTTGATCTCTTCTCTTATCCCTGCCTTTCACCATAGCTTCATCAATACATCTTGTGTACACTCCGTCATTCTTTTATGACATCGCCAAGCCCAGAAAGTCACACAAAACTTGAACTTCTTTGTAGGAACAACCTTAGTGAGCATGTCTGTCGGATTTGAATCCACATGCTCAAACATCTTTACTCCTTTCTTCTTAAAAGATAAGACGTAGTCCTTCATACCTCGAATGTATCAAAGTAACTATCTCACCGCCACCCAATGTTGCTAGTCGGGGTATTTGCTCACAACACCGATTGCCCATGAAATCACCGATCTAACACAGACCATGGCATGCACAGTCAACCACATTCGAATAAGGCTCATGAGACTTATCTTGATTTTTCTCATCTGTTTTGGGACATGACCTGAGTAAAGCCTTGAATTGAGCTGCGTAGGGAACGCTCACTAGCTTTGCTTGGTCCATCACATCCTTGATCAATATCTACACAAGGTATTTTACCCATGATTACCAAAACCTGCTCCTTTTCCAGACTCTATGAATATCGCCATTGAGAACCTTCTTTGCAGCCCCCCTTATCCTTCATCCTGAATGTCCTACTTAACCGAGTCTTTAGTACATTGATTTCAGACAAGTCATGATTGATGATCTATATGTCATCGACATACAATTCCTAACTCACCATGAAGGAATCAAATTTTATACCACTGCCTAGGCGACAAGTTGAACTACGACCTCCTGCAAACTCTTTTTCTCAGCCCCTTTAACTTTGAACCGCTCTAGTTGCTTCATGTAGATCTGCTCTTCCAATTTCCCTTGTAGAAGTTTAGACTTCATATCCATCCTTTCTAGCTCAAGATCGCATTGGTAATAAGCGTCAACACGAATCTGATAGACACCCGCTGTATCGTCGACGTGAATATCTCTTAGAAGTCAATCTCTTCTCTATGAGCATAACCTTTCGCTACTAGCCTCGCTCTGTATCTATGATATATCCTTTTGAAGATCCACCTGCATTCAACCGCTTTTCGGTCCACTGGAAGCTCCCTTAGCTCGCATGAAACGATCTGGTACAATGAGTCCATTACATTGTCCATAATCACCTTCCACTTCTCAGCACCGGGCTCACTAAGAGCTACTTGAATAGTAGACAAATCCTTCTCATTTGTAACGAGAGCATATGTGATATTGAAGTTGTCCATATACCTCACTAATGTCCTGTGATTATACTGTGTGATTCTTCTCACAGGTGGCTGCTCCATCTGTTCTGTATCTTTGTTTGCGCATCTCAGCCTTCATGCCCTGCCTGCTCATGTGGTTATGCCTAATATGCCACACATGTGAAGAGGTGGAATCTACTACAGCCACTGCAGCTCCACCTTTTGAAGTGCTCCCGATCAACCTATAAAGATTACCAAATCGTTACGCTTTCATGACTACCCGTGCCCCCTTAGATACTTTCAGAGCACCATCAATACCTATGTACTTACAACCCATTACCTCAAGTACACCAAGAGAAATCAGATTCTTCTTCAAATCATGAATGTGCCTGACATCAGTCAAGGTACGCTCCACCCCATCAAACATTTTGATGCGCACCATACCAACAGCCACAACATTACAGGTAATGCCATTGCCCAAAACACATGTCCACCATCGCACTCCTTGTAGCTGGCGAACCAACTCTGATGAGGAGTCATGTGAAAGAATGCCCTTGTGTCTAGAATTCACTTGCCCTTACGATCATTGTTTGGCCGTCTAATCGTAGACATAGACAAAACATCACCATTACATCCACTCGATCCATCTAACATAGCAACATTGGCCTCCCTGTATGAAGCCTCAGATTCTTCTCTCTTAGATTTAAGATTTGTACAATCCTTCTTCATGTGTCCTTCCATCCCACAGTTCTAGCACTTTAACTTACATTTGCCCTTGCCCTTAGATTTAGATATAGAACTTGAAGATCCTTTACCTTGTTCAGAATTCCTGCCCCTCATAAATAGTGTATCAGAAGATGTCCCCATGTCGTCGTTAAGCTTTCTCATGGCCTTCTCTTGAAGGGCTGAGATAACGGTGTCGACACTCAGGATTTTATTCGTGGTGCACATTGTGTCCTTGAATGACTCATACGATGCCGGAAGATAATTCAGCAACATATATGCTTGTTCCTCATCTTTCATCACTTCCTCCATATCCAGCAATATGCAAACCAATTTATTAAAGTTGCTGATGTGGGCTTCCAAATTTTCACTTTCTGCTATCTTGAAGTTATACCATTGACGCTTTAAGTGTAGGCGATTTTCAGAGAATTTTTTTCATAAACATCCTCTAACTTCGCCCATAACTTAGCCGCAGTTTTCTCCTTTATGACATTGTAGAGAACCTCATTCATAAGACATAAACGGATCAACGATAAGGCCTTCTTATCAAGAGTATTCCAATCATCATTAGTCATAGTAAACTTTCGCTCCTCAAGAGTACCATCTTTGCCTTGCTTGATTAAAGAACTGATCATCTTGATCTTTCATAACTCAAAGTTATTTTTTTCTGAGTATTTCTCAATATCATATATAGTACTTACCATTATTGCTTATCCTACAGATTCAGATCCGTGCCCCAATGATAGCTTTGATACCACTTGTTGGGGATTTGTGCTGCAGAATCACACAGATATGGATCCGATTCGAACAACCTCGAATCTCACCCTTGCTACATCCTTTGAAACCCTAAAACTCCTTTTAGAAATCCTTAGAATACCTTTAGAAAGCCTTAACATACCTTAGAATGACCCTACGAACTCCCATTAGACTCCTATTTATAGTTTAAGAAACTCCACTTACGCACATCTCTAAAATTGCCTCAAATTTACGCAGTCCGCGTAAAATCCGCACACCATCTGTGTAACCTTCGACTGGTCGAAGACCTCGGAAAATTCAAAAACATTGTTATTGGACTTCAAGTCGAACTTGCTTCGACTAGTCAAATTTTTTTTTAAAAATTTCAAATTTAAGACATCCTTTTTAACAACACATATTTAGTATATGAAAATAGAAGGCCACCATTGTAGAAAGTTGTGTTGCTTCTCATATGTCGGGCTTAGGTTGGCTTAAGCCCGAATTTTGAATTGTTCATGCTCGAAAATTGAAATCAGATTGTGTACTGAGTTACTCAGTTCGCTCTCATCAGTAGGGCCCACCTTGAATGTATGTGGTCTATCCACGTTATCCATCTGTTTTCCCATACAATTTAAGAGGTTGAGCTGAAAATTGAAGTATATCCAAATATCAAGTGGATCATACCACTGGAAACAGTGGGGATAATGATTTCTACTGTTGAAACCTTTCTAAGCTCCACAGCGATGTTTATTTGTCATCAAACCTGTTCATGAGATCATACAGACATGGATGAACGGAAAACACAGATGTAAGCTTGATCCAAAACTTACGTGGCCCTAAGAATTTTTCAATGGTAGACATTCAATTCAACTATTTCCTATGGTGTGGTCCATTTGAACATTGGATATGCCTCATTTTTGGACCCAAGTCCTAAAATTATTTGGTAAAATAGATGGACGGAACAAATAAAATACAAAAATCACGGTGGACCTCACATAGTTTACATAGTACGCTAAGCGTAGTGTGTTATACACTACGACAATCCGCTTCCCCGAAAATTAGCTGGAAAATGGATGGACGGCGTGGATAAAACACGTACCATCATAGTGGACACAAAGATTTTCCACCACCGACCAGTAACACTGTGTGCTACACAGCCAAAATCCAAAACCACTAGAGGGGTCCGTTCAAGCTCGTAGCTACGGGAGCCAAGTCGAGTTTAACCATAATTCCTACGGAAGCCGATTACGTCTTATCCCCGCCGGACCGACTCGTTCCAGACTAGGCCACTGTGGGGCCCATCGTAATGTATAAGTTTTATCCATGCCATCCATACAGTTTTTTAGATAATTTAAGGGCATGGAAATACAATTGAGGCAGATTCAAGGCTCAAGTGGACCACATAATAGGGACTGAATTTCCACCGTTGTAAAATTCTTGGGCCCGTAAGAAATTTTGATCAAGATGATATTTGTGTTTTCCCTTCATCCAAGTCTATGTGAAATTATGAACAGTTTGGATGGAAAATAAACGTCACGGTGGGCCATAGGATGGTTTCAACGGTGGGTGTCACTATCACCACTGTTTTCTTTGATGTGGTCCACTTGTGCCTTCGATCTGCCTCATTTTTTGGATCCTATTCTAAAATTATCTGTAAAAATGAATATATGGCGTGGATAAAAGCCATACATCATTGTGGACCCCACAGGACCCCTACGTGGACTGAGTCCATCCTGATGCAATCCGCTTCCAAAAAAGAGATGCAAACTCACTATTTGATTAATAGTCTGCGGGACTACCTTTAATTGTTGATATGGTCCATCTACATGAGGCCCGCCCCTCCGTTATCGGCGCCACTCGACCAGTGAATACCCATCGTCAATAAGCCAAGGTGCATACATCATAGATCTGATTATTGTAACCATCCAATTAGTGTATTTTACTCTTTAATTCATTGCTTGATGCTTAGAAATGATAGGGCCCACCAGATAATCCACTCGGTAGAATTTTTTACATCTTAGGGTCTATATGATGCATATGTTGGTGGGCCATATCTTTGAATGGGTGGGCCTCAACTTAGATAGGGTGTCCGTAACATTTCTTATAATTAGATGATCTTAAATGATAAGGTAGAAATATACCGTTAAAAAAATATCATAACTGTCACGCCCCAAACTCGGAAACCGGGCTCATAAAATTTTCGATCGCCAAATCCGGTGTTGACAGCCTCCGTAGTACCCCATTCTCGGATCCCAGCATATATACGCCAGATTCCGATCCTGGGATCCTACAAGGAGAATTTTTCAACGTACATTTATCTCGTAATGAGCATAACCACAAGATTACCCAAATCACAAAAGCAACATCATCATCACATATCCACTAATATAATCGTTTGAGTACAATACAAAAAGGGAAAAACATAAATAAAATAAATCAAAGCTCCAGAAGACCGTTGCACGCTCCAGGCTTAATGCTGCTGCAACCTAACATCACCTGCACGCATCTATCGTGCATAAGCTTATAGAAATCTTAGTGGGTGGTGAAAGTGTGTGTACAAGGTAAGTGCCCAGTAACCAATATCAGAGAAATCAGAGTAAGCGGAAATACTAACAAGCCAATAAATCATACAATATCTGAAATACTAGCAAGTTCATAAATCATGCGATATCAGATTAATGCGAAGACATGCTAATAGGCCCATAAATACTATCAGCCTTATCCAGGCTATGTGATGTAAAAATATAATAAACCAATATCATATATTGATGAAGGAATGTAGATCAGCTATGCAATGCGGAGGCAATAAGCTAAATACCATGTGTTGAGGATGCAATGCAATATGTGATGCGAATGAAATGACCAAGCTGAACTGTGAACTCGGGATGGTAGTACGTAGTATCGCAAGCTACGGGGTCTATCACAAAGGGCTTCTATCCAAACCAGTCCCATACCTAAATTTAGATAGTCAGACCCAATGTGGTAAACTCCTGATCTCAGGTTAGTCGTGCGCTAAACCGAAATAATTGTCATGCGAAGATACACAATAATTAATTGCGCACCACCAGCCCGAGTGGATAGTGAATGAAATGAATGCATGAGTATGCAACTCCTACTCAATAAGTCCACATATCAGTAAGGTTCCTCTCTGAAAAATCACCGAGGTCTATTACACTCCAAACCAAATTGCCGCCCCATCGCGCGCATCAAGGTGAGTGGAAGAGACCTCACTATCTGCCTGCCAATATCGGGCTCGGCTCGTCGATAGCGGACCCATTCCTCGAGCTGGTCAAACTCAGCCTAGCATTGCCCCCTCCTCTCGGGCAGGTAAGGCCGTACCCCTTTCCAACCGATCACGACACAGTGGGAGACGCGGCCTAACGGTATACGGCCCTCATGCGCTCATGCATCCACTTGGTCTAGACGTTGGAGCAACCTCTGGAACTAAGAGGGTTTAGGGACTTTCACCCAGGGATATCTATAGCACCCCATGTAGAACAGATTTCCGGTGTTCCATCTGACCATCCACGAAATACCTGTGGAGACTATGACCCTGATGTCGCTAGGGCGTACAGTGATCACAATGCAAGATGCATGAGTCATACAATCCAATCATGCATCACTCCTACGCATACCATGCGCACAGGTGAGACAATCTCTACCTATCAGGGAGTCTCATAACAACCTACCCAATGACATATGCAATGGTCAACCACATCTGATAACAAACATGCAGATGATGCGTATGGGCATGTATCATGATGCTATGCTGTCAAATACTCATAATCGATATCAATAACCGGCATCGACAATCGACCTCTACAATGTGGACATTTAACCAACATTGCTCCCAATGAATGGCCCACATAGAGCCTAACATATAGTGGAACCGTGGCCTCACACAGGGGCCTAATACACATCAGATGGGCCTCATATAGGTCTCGACAATCGGCCTCGGCTATCGAAATCGGCCTCAGCAATCGGAATCGACCTATACAATCGGCCTCGACAAATCGGAGTTAATCGATAATTAGAATCGGTAACTCGGTTATGTCAGTCAGAATCAGCAATCGGTCATGACAATCGGAATCAATTGATAATCAGAATCGGCAAATCAGTCACGTCAATCGGATCGGTGATAATCAGAATCGGTAAATCGGTCATGACAATCGGGATCGATCGATAATCAGAGTCGGCAAATCGGTCACAGCAATCGGATCGACCGATAATCAGAATCGGCAAATCGGTCACAACAATCGGATCGGTCGATAATCAGAATCGGTAAATCGGTCACGACAATCAGGATCGATCGATAATCAGAGTCGCAAATCGGTCACAACAATCAGATCGACCGATAATCAGAATCGGCAAATCGGTCATAACAATCGGATCGGTCGATAATCAAAATCGGTAAATCGGTCACGACAATCGGGATCGATCGATAATCAGAGTCGGCAAATCGATCATAACAATCGGATCGACCGATAATCAGAATCGGCAAATCGGTCACAACAATCGGATCGGTCGATAATCAGAATCGGTAAATCGGTCATGACAATCGGGATCGATCGATAATCAGAGTCGGCAAATCAGTCACAACAATCGGATCGACCGATAATCAGAATCGGCAAATCGGTCACAACAATCGGATCGGTGGATAATCAGAATCGGTAAATCGGTCATGACAATCGGGATCGATCGATAATCAGAGTCGGCAAATCGGTCACGACAATCGGATCAATCGATAATCAGAATCGGCAAATCGGTCACGACAATCGGATCGATCGATAATCAGAATCGACAAATCGGTCACGATAATCGGATCGTTCGATAATCAGAATCGGTAAATCGGTCACGACAATCGGGATTGATCGATAATCAGAGTCGGCAAATCGGTCACGACAATTGGATTGATGGATAATCAGAATCGGTAAATCGGTCACGACAAGCGGATCAATTGATAATTAGAATCGGCAAATCGGTCACGACAATCGGATTGGTCGATAATCAAAATCGATAAATCGGTCACGACAATCGGGATTGATCGAGGATTAGAGTCGGCAAATCGGTCACGACAATCGGATCGATGGATAATCAGAATCGGTAAATCGGTCACAACAATCGGATCAATCGATAATCAGAATCGGCAAATCGGTCACGACAATCGGATTGGTCGATAATCAGAATCGGTAAATCGGTCACGACAATCGGGATTGATCGATAATCAGAGTCGGCAAATCGGTCACGACAATCGGATCGATGGATAATCAGAATCGGTAAATCGGTCACGACAATCGGATCAATCGATAATCAGAATCGGCAAATCGGTCACGACAATCGGATCAGTCGATAATCAGAATCGGTAAATCGGTCACAACAATTGGGATTGATCAATAATCAGAGTCGGCAAATCGGTCACAACAATCGGATCGATCGATAATCAGAATCGGCAAATCGATCACAATAAACGGAATTGGCAATCGGCACTGATAGTCTGGGTCGATAATCGACACCGATAATCAGGGTCGATAATTGGCATCGGCCTCGATAATCGGCACCGATAATCAATAGATAAACAAAGCGGGGTCCATAGATGATCAGCCGATCAACCATAGTATAAAGATCGGCACCGAGCCGTGGGTATATTAAATCCGATAGTACAGAGTCATCCATCTACGGCGAATGGGGCTCACTTATTTGGGTTAACCCACGAAGAGGATGGGTCTAACAAGGCCTAAGGGAAGGTCACAATGTGAACATTAAACCATCATTGCCCAACAATGTGGCCATCTAACCAACATTGCTCCTAAGGAGTGGTCCACATAAGGGATTCATACATAACGTAGCGGCCACACATACATCACCTTGGGCATCATTCATGGGCCTCACATACATCGCATTCGGTTTCATACAAGGGCCTCAAGTGTATCACAATGGGCCACGCCCATGGGCCTCAAATATATCACAATGGGCCACGCCCATGGGCCTTAAATACCTTAGGTGGGCCGCATCAATGGGCCTTATATACATAACAGGTGGGCCCTGCTCATGGGCCTCATACACATCAAGTGACCTACATCAATGGGCCACACCAATGGGCCTCTCATGAGCTTGGATCACATCTAAAATTATTTTAATAGTTGAAAGAGTAACATGTGTATCATTGTACACTATCATCCCATGGGCACATGGCCTACTAACGATGATCAACACTGTCCAAAGATTGTTCAGCACTGTCCAAAGATTGTCCAGCACCGTCCAACACAATCTGGATGGTGTGGATATAACATATATATCCTGTGGGCCTCACTGATCTAGAGAGATGGGCGGAATGAATATACAATAAATACATCAAGGTGTGGCCACAGAACTTGCTGACGTCCTGCATTAGGACCCATTGCCGGACGGTTTGGATTCAAATACATCTAGGTGGTCCACAGAACTTGCTGACGTCAGTCTAGCAGCTACCTGCTGCTGGATGGACGGTCTTGATAAAAACACATGTGGTGTGGGTTCCACCCAACGTATGAAGCTGGTTGGCCTAGATCACCACTGTCCCACCCACTGGACGGTGGGATAAAACTCATACATCATATCTGTCCACACGTATAGGCGCCACACGTACCAAGCAGGAATGCCCAGCCAATCCTCTTCTCATTAGGTGGGTCCCACGTGGAGCCCACCATGATATAATATAAAATTGTATATATTACAAATATAATATGAAATTATATATTATAATATATACTATGTAGGCATATAGAAAAACAAACTGTCCAGGTTCTGGACGTCCGTTGATGGACGGACTGGATGTAATATATACATCAGTGGCTCCACATAGCTGCTGACGTCTTCTCAGCATCGCAGCCACACCGCTGGGGCCCACCGTCCAGATGATGGACGGCTGGGATACAACATATACATCAAGACCGCGGGGTCCACGTCCCAAACGGACGGACAGTGTGGATTTAAACCCCTGCAACAAGGGTCCCACCCCACACGTGTCACACGTGTGGGTGGATCCCATCTACGAGAAAATGGATGAACGGTAGGATATAACTCATGCCCTAAGATGGGGCCAGTGGGACCCACCGTCCAGACCTGCTGAACGGTGTGGGATTAATACTTTACATTATGGTGTCCCTTACAGCTGCACAACAGATGGATGGCTGGGATGAAACACCTGCGCCAGGTGGACTTCACCGTCAAAATGGATGGACGGTTGGGATGAAACACTTGCACCAGGTGGGTCCACACGTGTGGACCCACAAGCTTTTGAAGAAAGCTGATATTTATGTTTTCTCTTCATTCAAGGTCAGCAGCAGCACGGCTGCTGTTACGGGGCATCCCACACTAGAAATGGATGAACGGTGTGGGTGTTGCACACGTGTAGTGAGGGGGGACCACAAGTGAATGGATGGATGGATAAAATACATATATCACAATGGGGTCCATGATCTGAACGATCCATCAAGGTGGGCCCCACACCGACGGTTGGATGAAACACATTCATCATGGGTCCCACTGTCCAGATTTGTTGGACGGTGTGGATCTCACATCAAGGTGGGCCACATCCATGCCTTGGACGGCGTGACCCCCAACAGGCCATCAGGTGGGCCACAAACATCATCAACATAATAAAAAAAGAGAGAAAAAGGAGAAAGAGAAGAGAAGAGAAAGATCGGATGGTGGAGGGCCCCGCCACTATGGCCCCCTCAAAGATCTACATCACATGCATCAAAACGGGTCCCACTATACTCCAAAAGTCAAGATCTACATAAAAAAAATTCACTCACCTTAGAATCTTCTTCTTCATTCTTCCACCAACGCGTTGTAGAGCTTCAAGGGAACAAGATTCAATGGTTAAGATCGATTTTAGAGGTTAGGATTGGGTTATAGGAAGGTGGCTACACTACTCTCTCCCATGGAAGCCATGGACGTGAGTTGCCCCCGTGGAGCTTGGGAGAAATGAGAGAGAGAGATGATGGGAGAGAAGTAATGGTGAGTGATGTAAGTAGGTACTTTCTTATAAGAAAATGTTGACTTTTGGGGAGGGTGGTTGTACTCGGGGATGGGTGTGAGTGATGGTGAGTGATGGGAGTGTACATGACATTTGATGTGATGGATTCTCTTGGGATTTGCAATGCGCGGCGTTTTCCTTGAACCGAACGCTGGCTCACATCTCCTGACCAGAGTACCGCCTCGGCCCGCGAGTCGCGGCATCGGAATTGCGGCGACGGCGCAGTCGCTATGGTAAAGGTCTTGGGTTGAGTCGACTCGGGTTGACGGCATGTGAATCAAGGTCACGCGCAAATACCGGTTAAGGGTCGAAGGTTGCCGGAATTCGACCGGGAAGACCGCGGAAGTCTAAGGAACGGTACGGTTTAGGATACGAGGCTTACAATAACAATCCACCTTCGGCAAAAGGTGGCCAGAAACTGACGGCTAGTATCTTGCAATGTAGGTGTTTTATGAGGATGCGAAATGCCTCCTACCTCCACCCGCCTGTAGCCTCGAACGGGCAGTTCTGTGCGTGGACCATCGCGATTTATCTATACATCCAAGCTGTCCATCCCTTTTCTCTTATCATTTTAAGGCATGAACACAAAAATGAAGCATATCCAACGCTTAAATGGACCACACCACAGATGACTTTAATTTGGTATGGTCCACTTGAGCGTTGGATTTACCTCAATTTTGTGTTAATGACTTAAAATAATCTGAGAAGAGGGATGAACGGCCTAGATGTACATGTACATCACGGGAGGCCCACCCACAGAAATGCCCCGTTCGGGGCTAGAGATCGGCGGGGGTAGGACGCAATCCACGTCCGTTTCATGACGATTCGGATTACGTACCGAGTTACGTAGTAGGCTCTTATCGTACTGATTAAACTCTGTTGGGCCCACCCTGAATGTATATGATCTATCCACGCTGTCCATCTGTTTTTCCATCTTATTTTAGCAGTTGATCCTAAAATTTAATCATACCCAATGATCAAATGAACCATACCATAGGAAACAATTGGAATAATGATTTCCACCGTTGAAACCTTTTTAGGGTCCACAATGATGTTTATTTCTCGTCATACCTGTTCATACCATCACATAGACATGGATGAAAGGGAAAAAACAAATACAAGCTTGATCCAACACTTCTGTGGCCCTCAAGAAATTTTCAACGGTAGATATTCAAGTCACAATGTTTCCTATGGTGTGGTCCACTTGAGTTTTATATATACTTCGTTTTTATGCTCAAGCACTAAAATTATCTGGTAAGATGGATGGATGGAGTGGATAAAATAAATAAATCACGGTGGCCCCCACAGAATTTACTCAGTACGCTTAAGGTACTGAGTTACTCAGTACGCTATCCGCTTCCGTTTTCCGAAACCACCGTCTACATCGGGCCCCATGTGTCAGGACGCGGATTTCCTGCGAAATTCTTGCCCGTGGATGATGGGTGGGGTCTACGGAGATGTTTGTGAGAAATCCACTCTGTTCATCAATTTTGAGAGCTCATTTTAAGATCTGAGCACCAAAAGTGAGGTGGATACAAAACTCAAGTAAGCTACATGAGAGGAAACAGTGGAGATTCAGTGATCACCGTTGAAGCATTCTTATGGCCTTAAATGTTTTGTATCAGGAAACAATTTTTGTGCTTTCACTTCATTTCAGTGGGAATGACCTTATAAACGGTTTGGATGGGATATAAACATCAAGGTTGAGTCTAGGAAGGTTTCAACGGTGGACATTTCTTTCCCAATTTTCCCACTCATGTGACCCATTTGAGTTTGGGATACACCTCATTTTTGTTAGAATGTACTAAAATAGCTCTCGAAACGGACGGACAGAGTGGAATATTTTTCACAAACATACAGGTGTACCCCACCCAGCATCCTTGCGCAGGAAACCGCCTCCCATGTGTCACGAACTGTGTGCCCACCTATAACGGGGCGTGGATTGGCTACTGACAGGTTGAGTAGCGAGACTGCTACTGAAGTGATGTCACCAAGTTTTGTGAGCCCCACCATGATGTATGTTTTGTATCTCCGTCCATCCATCTTGAGAGATCATTTTTGGGTAAGATCCAAAGAATGAGTCACGTCCAAAGCTCCAGCGGACCCCACCATAGAAAACAGTAGGGAGAGTGAAACCACCGTTAAAAACTTCTAAAGGTCACAAAGGTTTTAGATCAAGCTGATATTTGTGTTTTCCCTTCTTTTGGATTTCAAAAAAATATCATGGTGGGCCTTAGGAAGGTTTCAACGGTGGGTATCAATCTTCCTGCTGTTTTCTTTGGTGGGTCCACTAAAGTAGACCCACTAAAGCTTTGGATTTGTCTCGTTCTTTGGGTCATCCCTTAAAATAATATCTCCGAATGAACGTACGATGTGGATACAACACATACATCATAGTCGGGCCCATAGAACTTGGTGATGTCACTTCCATAGCGAGTCTTGCTACTTAACCTGTCGGTATCTAAGCCGCATCCCTGTAAGGCACCGAGGCATCACATTCGCATAAACAAGAATGCGGGTTGCGTCCTACCCCCACCTGGACGTTAATCCGTCCGGGCAGTGCTATGTAGGGTCCACCATGATATAAGTGTTTTATCTACACCGTTCATCATTTTTCTCAGTTCATTTCATTCTGATATATTATCCAAAAAATGAGGTAAGTCTAAGGCTTAAGGGAACCACAAAGTTCAAAGAAGTACTCACAAAAGTGTGGTTTTGATAAACACATTACTGTAGGGCCTACCCAAGCTGATATATTATCCAAAAAATGAGGCAAGCAAATTAGAAGTACTCACAAAAAAGTGGACTCCAATGCCACATCCAAACCGCTCGAACTTCTCCACATGGATCTCATAGGACCAACCAAGACGGAAAGTCGAGGTGGCAAAAAATATATACTGGTAATCGTTGATGATTTTACTAGATTCACATGGGTAACCTTCTTAAGGGATAAATTAGAAACCCTTGATGAAGTAAAAAAAAGTTCTCAAACGGATCCAAACTGAAAAAGGTTCTCAAGTAAGTAAGATCTATAGTGATCATGGATCAGAAATCGAGAATAGTAGTTTTGAGAAATTCTGTTGCGATCAGGAAATATCACATGAATTCTCGGTGCCTAAAATACTACAACAAAATGGAATTGTTGAAAGGAAAAATAGAGTGCTTCAAGAAATGGCTAATGTAATGTTGAATAGCATGGAGCTCCCTAAAAATCTTTGGGCTGAAGCTGTGAATACTGCATGCTATATAATCAACTGTGTTTATTCAAGTAAGTCAAATAATAAAACTGCTTATGAAATGTGGTTTGATAAGAAGCCTATTATCAAATACTTTCAAGTTTTTGGCAGTAAGTGCTATATTTTACGTGACCGTAAAAATCTGGATAAGTTTGACTCCAAAAGTAATGAAGGGATCTTTTTAGGATATGCTTTGAACAGTCGAGCGTATCGTGTACTGAATAAGAGGACCGGTGTAATTCAAGAATCCATCAATGTGGTCATTGACGATCACTTAAATATACCTGCTTCTAGTTCAGATAATGATAACGTTATCCTAATTGACAAACCAGATACTTCATCAAGTCAAAATAACTCTGAACTGAGGATTGTTAAAGATCATCCAACCACTGAAATTCTTGGAAACCCTTTAACTGGTGTGCACACTCGTAGACAACTAGAAGATATATGTAATTACGTGTGCTTTACATCTCAAATCGAACCGGCAAACGTAAAAGAAGCTCTTACTGACGAAAACTAAATAGTTGCGATGCAAGAAGAGCTTAATCAATTTATAAGAATGATGTTCGGTACTTAGTTTCTAAACCTAAAGATAAACATATTATCGGAACTAAGTGGATTTTCAAAAATAAGTCTGATGAACTTGGTAATATAATTCGAAACAAGGCTAGACTGGTTGTACAAGGGTACACTCAAATTGAAGGCATCGATTATGATGAAACCTTTGTCCCAGTAGCTCGTCTTAAATCAATCAAACTATTTATATCCATTGCATGCTTTAGAAAGATCAAAATATATCAAATGGATATAAAGAGTGCTTTTTTAAATGGCGATTTACATGAAAAAGTATACGTTGAACAACCAGTGGGTTTTGAAGATCCTAAGAATGCTGATCATGTATACCGCCTAAAAAAGGCTCTCTACGGTTTGAAACAAGCTCCCAGGGTATGGTATGAAAAATTGACTAAGTTTCTACTAAGTCATAATTTTCTAATGGGAAGTGTTGGTAAGACTCTTTTTGTTAAGAAACATAACGATCATATCTTAATAGTACAGATCTATGTTGATGATATTATTTATGGATTTACCTGTATTAACTTGACTGTTGAGTTTGCAGATTTAATGAAATCTAAGTTCGAAATGAGCATAGTTGGGGAATTGAATTATTTCCTAGGGTTGCAAGTAAAACAATAACCTGATGGTATTTTTATTTCTCAAACCAAATATGTTTTGAACTTAATTAAAAAGTTCAAATTTGAGAATGAGAAAAGTTTTGATACTCCTATAAGTACAATATTAAGACTCTCAAAAGACTTTATAGGTAAAAGTGTGGATCCTAAATTATATCGTAGTATGACTAGCAGTTTACTTTATTTAATTGCAAGTAGACCTAATATTGCTTTTAGTGTTGGTATTTGCACTAAATATCAATCTGACCCTAAATAGTCCCATCTAACTATTGTTAAGCAGATTATGCGATGTCGCAAGTTCAGCTAACTTGGGTCTCTGGTATCTATATGATACTAGTGTTCAATTGGCTGGTTACACAGATGCTGATTGGGCTGGTAATATCGATGATAGAAAATTAACCAGTGGTGGTTGTTTCTATATTGGAAACTGTTTAATATCTTGGTTTAGTAAGAAATAAAGTTCCATATCGCTCTCAACTGCTGAGGTTGAATACATCGCAACTAGAAATGCATGTACTCAGCTTGTATGGATGAATAAAATGTTAAGCGATTATGGAATTGCACATGATTCAATGATTTTATATTGTGATAATTCCAGTACAATTAATATATCTAAAAATCTAATCCAGCATTCACGAACCAAGCACATTGATATTAGATATCACTACATTTGTGAATTAGTGGAAGAAAAGACAATTTCATTGGAATACATTCCAACCGAGACTCAACTTGTTGACATTTTCACTAAACCGCTTGACAAAAGCAGGTTTAATAAATTGAAATTTGATCTTGGAATGTTCAATTTAAATTGATTATTCATGCATTTATGTATTATAGTTTATATATTTGTTAATTTATTTGTTTAAATTTCGAATTTATAAGAAAAATGCATATTTTTGTCGATACACGACCAATCGAGGACGTACTCGACCGGTCGTGGCATGACCAGTCGAGGACGTCCCACGACCAGTCGTGTAACGCGCCGGTGTTTTTTATTTGGGAAAAAACCCTTTTTTCTTTCATTAGCTCTTCTTCTCCAACGAGCCTACGCCCGACCAGTCGTACCCACCGTTCCAGACCTTTGAGGTTAGTGCATTATTTGTATTTTTTTGGTAGATTCAAGTCCATTTCACTTCATTTTCATACTATGAGTGATTTATTTCTTGTTTCCTTGAGTTTTTGGGGTTTTCTTGTATAAAATCTGATCTAGCATAACCCAACTCTACATCTCTTGTATCTTCTTGATTTCTTGTATTCTTAGTTGCAAATGGATGCTAGAGGTAAGAAAAAAACTTCTTGTAGTGCATCATCTTCTAGATCGACACCTATCACACGGCGCCACCTTCGGTCACCCGAAGATGATCCCTCCTATGTGCGGGATTTGCGGTTGGGCAATGTGATAGTTGAGCGACTTGTAGATGTTTCATATCTTGCTCCTTTTGATCTCTCTCCACTTCTCCAATATGTAGGATGTGATAACATTCTACATTGGGGTGTGCCGGCATACCGGTCTATTACGCAGGTTATGTTCGCATGCATTTTTGATTTCTCTAAAGAAAATTTAACTTTTAAAATTGTTACTAGAGAAGGCCCATTTGAAGTTGATCGTCATCTGATATCTGGCTTAATGGACTTACCCATCAATGATGAGGGTATTCCTATTAGTTCTCTAGTTGAGAAACCATCTGAATCAGAAAAATGTATACTTACTAGGGCATTATGCAATATAAATGCGCAATGGAGTCAAAATGGGAATGCGCTTGCTTCAAGGTACTTGTTACCCAGATACAGAGTCCTTCACAGGATATTTATTTCAAATGTCTATCCTCGGTCTGGTAACAAAATCGAACTCACTGCTTTCATGGTTTGTATTTTGCATTCCATCATATCTGGTGTTAATGTCTGCCTTCCTTCATTAATTTGTCATTCTATTATCCAATTCTGTCTCCATCCTGGCCACAACAATATTCCTTTTACATACCTTATGATTGTGTTGGCCACTCATATGTTAGTAGCCATGCCTGTTGGAGAGGCACCCATACAACATCTCATCTTCAGCAATAAAAATATAAACAAGATGAATTTGAGATTGGATGATGGCCAAGTGAATGTGGGTGGTGGTGAAGCTAAAGCAGTGCATGCAGAAGAAGGCAGTTTACCTCCTGATGATGTTAACATGTATGATATATTTGCTGAGCTTGAATCAGATTCTAAGGTTGACCCTGACTATCAACCTTCTGATTTTGCTGAGAGGTTGCATTCTCTTGAGGAACAGGTGGCTTAGATTCATGTAACCTAAGATTCTCAATTTGCTTATATGCGCAAATATATGAGGCGCATTACCAAGGGTTTACACCAAATTGATCCATCTATTCCTGCTCCCTCTTTTGGATCTGATTAAGTTTTTTTTTAATGGCCTGTAATAACTCTTATAATACTTTTCTTTCTTTTAGTTTGTGAAGCTGACTTTGGATGAACTAGTTTCTTTTTGGTATGCACAATATTTGATTATATCTTGACTTGCTTGCTCCCTTATTCCTCTTGTATTTATTTTATTCTTTCATATCTTGATTTCTTCCTTTGTCATATTGTGACAAAAAGAGGGAGAAGTTTGGCATGCCTGATATGTGGATAATGTGGTGATATATATATTTGGCATGTGGAATGTGGAATTTGTAGTTTTTTTTTTTTTTTTTGTGAAAGGGGGAGGAGTTAAGTAAGGGGGAGTAGTGTTGATGCAACTTGATGATAACTGGTGCATGATTCTTTAACCAAGCTGTAACTGGTTTCTTTTGATAACTGGTGCATGATTCTTTGTGTGTATATTGGTTATGTTTATTGTGTAGTGTATTTTGTCACAAATTTGATAAAGGGGGAGATTGTAAGTGCTATGGTCTCATGCTCTTTTCATTGTCAAATTTTGGAGTGCCAAAACCATAATCTGTGTCTTGTGTAGCACATTGATTTACATGTTCAAGACACAAAGCTTCAAGACAAGACCAAGATCTACTTCAAAGATTTTCAAGATTAAGTACATTCTTCACACCTTTAAGCTTCAAAGCTCAATGTCTTAGAGTGACATCGAAAGACAAGTGATTGTTCTTACTCAAGACTCAAGATGAAGTACAACTCAAGTACGACAAAATCAAGCTTCAAAAGATCACAAGTTCAAGCTTCATTATGTGACGCGATATCGAGCTTCATGAACTTCAAAGATCGTCTATCATCTGAAGAAAAGAAAGTTCAATGTTCATACGTCATGTTCAAGGTATGAAAGACCTTAGATTGACTTTAGGGTAAGTCATTTCAGATACATAACTAAAATAATATCATTTTATAAGTGTTTGGTCTGTTCTTAGACTAGTCCTGGACTCTGTTCGACTAGTCCTAGCACTGGCTCGACCAGTCTAAGAAATTCCAAGACCTGTCCTAAGTTTGTTGGAAATTTTTAGAATTTTTTGGTGAGCCATGACTAGTCCTGGAGACTGCTCGACCGGTCGTGTGAACAGTGCATGACTCGTTCATGACTAGTCCTACAGCTACGACTCGAACTCTAGTAACTATTTCAGGCAGGTCACAACTAGTCGTGGGCAGGTCACGACCAGTCATGGCGACCTCACGACCGCTCGTGTAGTGCTTACGACTAGTCGTGGAACGGTTTTATTCGATCGTGCTCAAAATTTCAAAAATCTGTTGGTCCTACGACCAGTCGTAAAGTCCACAGGACCAGTCGAAGGTGCGACTTCTTCACTTATAAATAGAGCACGATTTTCAGAGTTTGATATCCAATTTAAGTAAAATTAACGCATCACTCTCAGAAATAAGTTTGTAATCTTCTTAAGCTAGACTGTGCATATTTAATATTCTCTTTTATTAGCTTTTTATATTTGATTTTGTATTCTGCATTCCAATCTGGTTTGAAAGAGGGATTGAGGTATTCCCACTTCTTGGAATCAAAATCAAATAGAGCTAGCCCAACTTGATTAAAATTTAAGATCAATTTAGAATATAGAACCATTTCAATTGTGAGTGTGGACATTGAAATTCTATTTGAACTTCTACTCTGATTTGGTTCTTCCGGGCTGCAACAAAAGGAGAATATTCAGGTATTTTACATTTGTGTAAATTTTCTGTTTTTAGTTTCTTCAATATTAAGCCAGAAAAATCTCTTAATTATGGTTTATCTGAGGTAATATAGAAAACTCAGAGTGTGGGGTTTTTGAATTGTGTAAGCCCATTTGAAAGACACAATTGTGAGGGTTTTAGGTGAACCTGGAAAAACCTATTTATGATAGTGAATGCTAATATCCACAATGTGAGGATATTAGGAGTGGAGTAACTGTATGACTATTGTTTAACAGTTGGTGTACACACAGGTGAACCACTATAATTCTTTGTGTTTGGATGTGTGATTTATTTTCTATATCTTTTATCATTCAATATTTGTGGATGTGAATGTTGTAATCATTTACATTTCAAGCATTGTGGTGAATGTTGCAATAGTGTAAGATTCCAGTTCTTGCTATTTCTTTTTATTCCTCTTCGTTTGAGTTTTTGATACTCATATCGTTCTAGTAAGGTTGTCCTGCCATAAACCCTTGGTTTTTATGGTGCAAGGTTATCCTTAAAACATCATTTGTATTAACTTTTCAATACTAGAATTTTGAGGTTGCTTTACATTTTCATATTGTGGATTATTTATAGTGCTATCTTTCCTTTGATTGATTAAATTCCGCTGTTATCTTTTTAATTTGGCATAATCCTATTCACCCCCCCCCCTCATCTAGGACATATAGCTTGGCCTTTCCAACAGTTCTAACTAAGGGTGTCAATGGGCTGGGCTCGGGCCCGTTAAAATTAGAATTTTGAATAAGCCTAGCCGACGGCCAAGCCAAAAAATTGTTCAAAATCCGGGGCGAGACCAACCTCAGGCCCAGCCTGTTGACAGCCATAGATATAACCTAGTAAGTGCACTCAACTATAGAAATAAAACACATATATTTAATATCAAATCCGTTTATCTGCCGTTCCTTACCTTCTAAAGGCCATGTATCAAAAAAAAGATAGGTATATTCATCACATGACCCATACTTATAGATCAAACTATGACCGTAGGAAATATCCATTAACCGTTCATTTATTACATGGACAAATTGCCGACTCGATGATTACATAAAGCTAATGTTTTATGCATGCAATCTAAAGATCCGGAATATCTTGATGAGTGGTTCTGATATTATGCATGTACGGCTCGTGTTCACACGTGAAGTGAGTGAACTTATCAATACAAGTGTTAAAGATGCTAACTTGAACAGCGGGTGATGTGAACGACAACCATATATTTTTCTCCAAGCTAAATGTAGAAAAGAGTAACGGTCGTCTTTAATGGCTCATACTATACACCTCACATGTGCAAAATGCCTAATCTTCACCTCACATGTGCTTCCTATGCCGGTTTGGTAAGCTCACACGCTTATTACCCTACCATGTGTGCCAATATGGAGTACATGGGACATGGCCTACTTCACTTAGGTGGACCAAAGTGTAGAAACCAAATGAATGGCTAGATCTATCCATTTTGAGCACAGCGGCGTGTCTGCACACGTGTGAAATGTCTGCATGTGTATTTTGCTTGTAGGCCGGCGCTGTCTTTTTTTGGTTGTTTGTGGCCTAGCCCGAATGTAATCATCCCTGTTGAGTAATGGATTGGGGAGGCACGGGGAGTTGGGTCTTACCTTTATATATATATATATATATATATATATATATATATATATATATATATATATATATAATGTGTATTTTGCTTGTAGATGAAATGTTAGCAACTCCTCCCCTACATGCATGTAGCCTGCTCACGTTTAAAAGAAGAATGGATACTATCAGAATCTGACGTTCCATGCACATGTACTCACATGTTGTAAACCTGAAGAATAATTAACTTAATTTAAATCGTCCAAATATTTTTCACTGCTTTAATGGGGAATATGTTGAAAATTATTATATATTTTTTTGTAAATGAACTGATTTATGGATATCAATTGGACGTTTAAATTAATAATTGAATGATTCATATTCAGTAATCATGTGTCCATTGATAAGAGGCCTTTATGCTCTAGTTAATCTAATATCAAGAGATATTTATCAAAACCACCCATGAGAAGTTCAAAGATCTGACAAATCTCTTCCTACCAATTGGATAAGATAGGACTCTGATTCCAATTGTGTCCTTGAATCAATGTAAGGTAGTTTCTCAGTTGGTACAAGTGGATCCTTGGCACCCTAGTTCCCACCTTTATTTTTATTAGTTTTTAATTAATCTATTTACAATTATTCTCTTAATATTCACTTGATTTAGATTTCATCTTCTTCTGGTTCTAGTTCTGGTTACTTTCAGATTACGTACAAGGTTCAGTCCCAGCGGATTCGACCTCAGTCTTATCGATTTTATTACTACATCACAGCCCTATACTTGGGGTGTGAACAATAGCAGAAGACTATCTCTCTATCACTACACACACAATAGCTAATTAGGAAAGTTGAATTAATTACAATTACATTAATGGAGCTGCTCTTTTTAGAAGAAAGGCATGAGAAATTGCTAGCGAGGAGGTTAGATTATCTATCTTAATGGGGTAACATTTGTTAATTAGTTCATGTACAATCAATATAAACATGTGTTTCGTGGTGTTCGAGTCCTTACCTCAGTGGTAGACTCTGAGGAGTTTCAACACGAGGTCTTGGGTTCGATGCCCATAGGTGGTGAAATCCCACTACGGCGTGTGTGGGTGTGGGTGTGTGTCAGGTGTGTGTTGATGGCATATAAACATAAGGTAGAGTCTAGGAAGGTTTCAACTATAGACATTTCTTTCCCCAAATTATTTTCTCTCTCGTGTGACCCATTTGAGTTTCGGATACACCTCATTTTTTTTTAGAATGTCCTAAAATTAGCTCTCAAAATGGATGGACAGAGTGGAATATTTTTCACAAACATCTCGGTGGATCCCACCCAGCATCCTTGCGCAGGAAATCCACCTTCCATGTGTCACGAACCGTGTGCCCACCTGTAATGCACAGAGGCATCACATTCACGTCGACAAGAACGTGGATTGCATCCTACCCCCACCCGGACGGTAATCCGTCTGGGTGGGGCTCTATGGGGCCCACCATGATGTAAGTGTTTTATCCACGTCGTTCATCATTTTTCTCATTTCATTTTAATATATTATCCAAAAAATGAGGTGGGTCTAAGGCTTAAGTGAACCACACAGTGGAGATTGAACGTCCACCATTAAAAACTTACTAGGAGCTGGAGAAGTTTCGCATCAAGCTGATATTTGTTTTTTTAACTTCATCCACGTCTACATGACCTTATGAATAAGTTGGATGGTAAAAAAACATCACGGTGGCCCTTAGAAAGGTTTCAACGGTGGGTGTCATTATCACTGCAGCTTCCTTTGGTGTGGTTCATTGGAGCTGTGGACATGCCTCATTTTTAAGATTAGAGTTTAAAACGATCTAACAAGAGCGATGAACGGAGTTGATAAAACACTTACATCAAGATGGCCTCGCAGAGCCCCGCCCGGACCGACGCAATCCACGTCCCGTCGACAAATGCAAAGCATTCTATTGCAAGTGTAGATTCCGGCACTCAAATGCACGTGTCACTGTGGCACACATATGGGATCCAAGCCACAAATTAGGAGGACCTCACAGTCAAGGATCTATGAGAAACATCCAGATCGGTCATCTCATTTAATGGTCACTTATGTATGTTGAATGTGGAAATTTTGTGGATTTTAGCCGTCCATTTATTTTGTAAATCCGAGGCTTATTCATGACGATATAGACTAAAATTTTGGTCCATTAAACATAGAGAATTGGATAAAATGATCAACGAATTGGATCTTTAAGATGAGTGTCCATTGGCATGCATGGAGCCTACGTAGAACCGGAATATGGTAAAGCCGAAAGAATCAAAATATGGTAGACACATCTACCTATAGTACATGTGGAGAGTGATGTACAAATCGGGTCCATAGATATTTAGGCCCCAGAATGTATGGTTTGTGTCTAAAAAATAGGACTTATTGGACAATCCTATCCATCTAATCTGTCGACATTAATGCGAGGAAGAAAATGAAAAATTCAACGGTCGGGATAAAATGTAGAAAAGTAACAGATGGGATTGTCTCACGGGCTTTACTTTTAAAATGTTGGTCATCCATCCTGCTTTAGGTAATGGATCAACCGCATAGATGCATCACCCTGCAACATGTCCAGTGGAGAGATCGACGATTCTCCCAGCTCTACCATGTAATCTCTCTAACTTTGCTCTTTGATAAGTTATTTTATACTCTGATTAAATACGAGATTCAATACACGTCCAGGTGGAAGTTTTACACAAGGTATACAATCAAATAAAATTTAACATTCCAAATAAGGGGACCCACATCAGACGAGAAATATCTCATGATAATAGATTGACTAGAGCATAAAGGCCTCTTATCAATGGACACGTGATTACTGAATATGAACCGTTCAATTAATAATTTAAACATCCAATTGATATCCATAAATCGGTTCATTTATATATATATATATATATATATATATATATATATATATATATATATATATATATATATATATATATATATATAACAACTTTCAACATATGCCCCATCTATAGCAGTGAAAAATATTTGGATGGTTTAAATTAAGTTAATTATTCTTCAGGTTTACATCATGGGAGTGCATGTGTATGGAACGTCAGATTCTGAAAGTATGCATTCTTCTTTTAAACGTGAGCAGGCTATACGCGTGTAGGGGAGGAGTTGCTAACATTTTATGTACAAGAAAAATACACATGCAGACATTTCACATGTGTACGGATACGCCGTTGTGTTCAAAATGGACAGATCTAGCCGTCCATTTGGTTTCTACACTTTGGTCCACCTGAGCGAAGTAGGCTATGTCCCATGTACTTCATATTGGCACACGTGGTAGGGTAATAAGCATGTGAGCTTACCAAACTGGCCGAAGAAGCACGTGTGAGGTGAAGATTAAGCATTTTGCACATGTGAGGTATACAGCACGAGCCATTAAAGACGACCATTACTCTTTTCTACAGTTAGCTTGGAGAAAAAGATATGGTTGTCGTTCATGTCACCCACTGTTCAAGTTAGCATCTTGAACACTTGTATTGATAAGTGCACTCGCTTCACATGTGAACACGAGCTGTACATGCATAATATCAGAACCGCTCATCAGGATATTCCAGATCTTTAGATTGCATGCATAAAACATTAGCCTTATGTGATCATCAGGTGGGCAATTTGTACATGTAATAAATGAACGGTTAATTGATATTTCCTATGGTCATAGTTTGATCTATAAGTATGGGCCATGTGATGAATATATCCATCTTGTTTTTAATACATGGCCTCTAGAAGGTAAGTAACGGTAGATAAACGGATTTGATATTAAATATATGTGCTTTATTTCTATAGTCGAGTACTCTTACTAGGTTATATCTACGGCTATCAACAGGCTGGGCCTGGGGTTGGTCTCGGCCCGGATTTTGAATAATTTTTTGGCATGGCTGTCGGCTGGGCTTATTAAAAATTCTGATTTTAATGGGCCCGAGCCTAGCCCATTGACACCCCTAGTTAGAGCTGTCAATGGCTTGGGTCCTACAGTAAGTTACTTTGGTTCTTATTGGGTTCGGGTCTAATTCTCGAAGTGTTGCTCCAGGATCTGAATGGGTTTAAGCATCAGTTGGGTATTGATTGTACTCTTGTATCGGTGGTTAGATTTGGGTATAAGACAAGTAAGAGTGGTTATATGTTTGGGTCCACCTAACAAATATATTAGACCGTATAAATGTACTACTTTGACATATGTATGGTGTGTAAATGAGCTCTCTTATATGTATGTGGCTCAAGAAATTTTATTTAATTTTAGAATAATCCATATATTAAATTATATAGTTGTACTATTAGAACTTATTGGACCTAACCTTTCTTTCATTTTATTTTTTTAACACGTATACTGACACACACACACCCCACATGGGCACTTGTGCCGATGACTTCAGTTAATTGGACCTAACTTTAGGCAATTTGACCCAATTGTAATTTGTTCGATCACATTAACTGAGCTAAAGTGGAGTTGAGTAATTTCTAACTCTGGTATGGAGATGAGAATCTAGTATAACTCAATAAAATAAGACTAACACTTGTTAAGAATGATTTAGGTCTATAAGCTATGCATGGGTCCACTATGATGTGTATGTGAAATTTATTACAACCATTAGATGCAATGGCTTGTGTTAAGCCCAAGGCACAAAAATCAACTACATTCATAATATAAATGAGCTACATGAGTGGAAATAGTGGGTAGGGGGAGCCTACTATCCAAGCATAACATTTCATAAGGGAAATAACGGTTGAAGTGTATTTCACTTAACAATGAAAAAAAATATAAAATATACATTCAAAGGTAGATGTCCCTCTTCCAATTATTTCCTTTTGTGTGGCCTACTTGAATCACGAGTCGGCATAATATTTGAGCCCTTGATATAATGATAGATGACACAATTGATGGTTGGAGTAAATTATACACAAACTTCTCAGTGGGGCATGTAAAACATTAGGCATCCTCCTCCTGATTGTTTTTCTTTGTGTGGCCCACCTAAATAATGAAGTTGCACTTGGTCGGAGTGGTTTTGACAAACACATCACGGTGGGGCCTACCCAAGCTGCCTCAAGGTATCCTCTTCCTGACTGTTTTTCTTTGTGTTCGCTTGCTTCAAGGTCTCCAGCGATAGTAGAAGACCATCTCTCTATCACTACACACACAATAGCTAATTAGGGAGGTTAAATTAATTACAATTACATTAATGGAGCTGCTCTTTTTTAGAAGAAAGGCATGGGAACTTGCTAGCGAGGAGGCTAGATTATCTATCTTAATGGGGTAACATTTGTTAATTAGTTCATGTCCAATCAATATAAACATGTGTTTCATGGAGTTCAAGTCCTTACCTTAGTGGTAAACTCTGAGGAGTTTTAACACGAGGTCTTGGGTTCGATGCCCATAGGTGGTGAAATCCCACTACGGTGTGCGTGGGTGTGGGTGTGTCAGGTGTGTGTGGATGGCATATAAACATAAGGTGGAGTCTAGGAAGGTTTTTAACTATAGACATTTCTTTCCCTAATTTTCCCTCTCGTGTGACCCATTTGAGTTTCGGATACACCTCATTATTTTTTTTACAATGTCTTAAAATTAGCTCTCAAAATGGATGGACGGAGTGAAATATTTTTCACAAACATCTCAGTGGACCCCACCCAGCATCCTTGCACAAGAAATCCACCTCCCATGTGTCACGAACTGTTGGCCCACCTGTAACGCACTGAGGCATCACATTCACGTTGATAAGAATGCAGATTGCGTCCTACCCCCACTCGGACGGTAATCCGTCTGGGTGGGGCTCTATGGGGCCCACCATGATGTAAGTGTTTTATCCACGTCGTTCATCAATTTTCTCAGTTCATTTTAATATATTATCCAAAAAATGAGGTAGGTCCAAGGCTTAAGTGAACCACAAAGTGGAGATTGAACGTCCACCATTAATAACTTACTGGGAGCTGGAGAAGTTTCGTATCAAGCTAATATTTGTTTTTTTACTTCATCCATGTCTACATGACCTTGTGAATAAGTTGGATAGTAAAAAAACATCACGGTGGCCCTTAGAAAGGTTTCAACGGTGGGTGTCATTATTACTGCAACTTCCTTTGGTGTGGTTCACTGGAGCTGTGGACATCCCTCATTTTTAAGATTAGAGTTTAAAATGATCTGAAAAAAGCGATGAACGGAGTGGATAAAACACTTACATCAAGATGGCCCCGCAGAACCCTGCCCGGACGGACGCATCCGCGTCCTGTCGACAAATGCAAAACATTTTATCGCAAGTGCAGACTCCGACACTCAAACACACGTGTTACTGTGGCACACGTATGGGATCCAAGCCGCAAATGAGGAGGACCTCATAGTCAAGGATCTATGAGAAAAATCCAGATCGGTCATCTCATTTAATGGCCACTTATGTACGTTGAATGTGGAAATTTTGTGGATTTTAGGCGTCCATTTATTTTGTAAATCCGAGGCTTATTCATGACGTTACAGACTAAAATTTTGGTCCATTAAACATAGAGAATTAGATAAAAATGATCAACGAATTAGATCTTTGAGATGAGTGTCCACTGACATGCATGAAGCCTACGTAGAACCGGAATACGGTAAAGCTGAAAGACTCAAAATACGGTAGACACATTTACCTATAGTACACGTGGGAGAGTGATGTACAAATTGGGTCTGTAGATATTTAGGGCCCCAGAATGTATGGTTTGTGTCTAAAAAATATGACTTATTGGAAAATCCTATCCATCTGATTTGTTGACATTAATTGGAGGAAGAAAATGAAAAACTCAATGGTCCGGATAAAATGTAAAAAAGTAATGGATAGGATTGTCTCACGGGCTTACTTTTAAAATGTAAGTCATCCGTCCTGCTTTAGGTAATGGATCGACTATATAGATGCATCACCCTAAATATGTCTAGTGGAGAGATGGACGGTTCTCCCTGCTCTACCATATAATCTCTCTAACTTTGCTCTTTAATAAGTTATTTTATACTTTGATAAAGTACGAGATTCAATACGTGTCCAGGTGGAAGTTTTACACGAGGTATACAATCAACTAAAATTTAACATTCCAAATAAGGGGACCCACAACAGATGAGAAATATCTCCTGATATTAGATTGACTAGAGCATAAAGGCATCTTATCAATGGAGACATGATTATTGAATATGAACCATTTAATTAATAATTTAAACGTCCAATTGATATCCATAAATCAATTCATTTACAAAAAAAATATATAATAACTTTCAACGTATGCCCCATCTATAACAGTGAAAAATATTTGGACGGTTTAAATTAAGTTAATTATTCTTCAGGTTTACAACATGTGAGTGCATGTGTATGGATCGTCAGATTCTGACCGTATCCATTATTCTTTTAAACGTGAGTAGGCTATACGCGTGTAGGGGAGGAGTTGCTAACATTTCATCTACAAGCAAAATACACATGCAGACATTTCAGACATTTACGGCCGCTGTGTCCAAAAAGGATAGATCTAGCCGTCCATTTGGTTTCTACACTTTGGTCCACTTGAGTGAAGTAGGCTGTGTCCCATGTACTCCATATTAGCACACTTGGTAGGGTAATAAGCGTGTGAGCTTACCAAACTAGCAGAGGAAGCATGTGTGAGGCGAAGATTAGGCATTTTGCACATGTGAGGTGTACAACACGAGCCATTAAAGACGACTGTTACTCTTTTCTATGTTTAGCTTGGAGAAAAAGATATGATTGTCGGTCATGTCACCCAATGTTCAAGTTAGCATCTTTGACACTCGTATTGATAAGTGCACTCGCTTCACGTGTGAACACGAGCCGTACATGCATAATATCAGAACCGCTCATTAGGATATTCCGGATCTTTAGATTGCATGCATAAAACATCAACCTTATGTGATCATCAGGTGGGCAATTTGTCCATGTAATAAATGAATGGTTAATGGATGTTTCCTACGGTCATAGTTTGATCTATAAGTATGGGCCATGTGATGAATATATCGATCTCGTTTTTTATAGATGGCCTTTGGAAGGTAAGGAATGGTAGATAAACGGATTTGATATTAAATATATGTGTTTTATTTCTACGGTCGAGTGCACTTACTAAGTTATATCTACGGCTGTCAATAGGTCGAGCCTGGGGTTGGTCTTAACCTGGATTTTGAACAATTTTTTGCCTTCGCTGTCGGGCCGAGCTTATTCAAAATTCTAATTTTGACGGGCCCGAGCCCAGTCCATTGACACCCCTAGTTAGAGCTGTCAATCGCTTGGGTCATACAATACGCTACTTTGGTTCTTATCGGGTTCGGGTCTAATTCTTGAAGTCTTGCTCCAGGATCTGATTGGGTTTGAGCATTAGTTGGGTATTAATTATACTCTTGTATCTGTTGTTTGAGTTGGGTTTAAGACAAATAAGAGTGGTTATATGTTTGGGTCCACCTAACAAATATATTAGACCATATAAATGTACTACTTTGACATATGTATAGTGTGTAAATGAGCTCTCTTATATGTATGTGGCTCAAGAGATTTTATTTAATTTTAGAATAATTCATATATTAAATTATATAGTTGTACTATTAGAACTTATTGGACCTAACCTTTCTTTCATTTCATTTTTTTTTAAACACGTATGCTGACACACACACACACACACACACACACACACACACCCCACATGGGCACTTGAGCCGATGACTTCAGTTAATTGGACCTAACTTTATGCAATTTGACCCAATTGTAATTCGTTCGATCACATTAACTGAGCTGAAGTGGAGTTGAGCAACTTCTAACTTTGGTATGGAGGTGAGAATCTAGTCTGACTCAATAAAATAGGATTAGGACTCGTTAAGAATGATTTAGATATATAAGGTATGCATGCATCCACTACCATGTGTATGTGAAATTTATTATGGTAGTGAAATTTATTACAACCATTAGATGCAATAGCTTGTGTTAAGCCCAAAGCACAAAAAGTAGCTTCATTTATAATATAGATGAGCTACACGAGTGGAAATAGTGGGTAGGGGGAGCCTCCCATCCAAGCATAACATTTCATAAGGGGAATAACGGTTGAAGTGGATTTCACTTAACCATGAAAAAAAATTCAAAGGTTGATGTCCCTCTTCCAATTATTTCCTTTTGTGTGGCCTACCTGAATCACGGGTAAGTATAATATTTAAGCCCTAGATATAATGATAGATGACACAATTGATGGTTGGAGTAAATTATACACAAACTTCTCAGTGGGCCATGTAAAACATTAGGCATCCTCCTCTTGATTGTTTTTCTTGGTGTGGCCCACCTGAATAATGTAGCTGCACTTGGTCGGAGTGGTTTTGATAAACACATCGCGCTGGGGCTCACCCAAGCTGCCCCGTGTTCACTTGCCTCAAGGTCTCTAGCGATAGGAGAAGACCATCTCTCTATCACTACATACACAATAGCTAATTAGAGAGGTTGAATTAATTACAATTTCATTAATGTAGCTGCTCATTTTAGAAGAAATGCATGGGAAATTGCTAGCGAGAAGGTTAGATTATCTATCTTAATGAGGGTAGCATTTGTCAATTAGTTTATGTACAATCAATATAATCAATATAAACATGTGTTTCATGGGGTTCGAGTCCTTACCTCAGTGGTAGACTCTTAGGAGTTTCAACAGGATGTCTTGGGTTTGATGCCCATAGGTGGTGAAATCCCACTATGGTGTGCGTGGGTGTGGGTGTGTGTCAGGTGCGTGTGGAAAAAACAAAATCGAAAAAAAAAAAAAACATGTTTCATGCGGTCTAATGGCACTTGAGTCTCACCACATTAAAGTCTAAGGCCTCAAATATGGTACCAAAGAAAGAGAGGCGTTCAAACACTCCATCGTGTGAACCTTCTTGATAAATGCTTTTATTTATAAGGTTTACTATGAGAAGAAGAAGAGTACAAGATGAAGAAAAAGAGAGAAGTGGAGAAAAAGAGTTGAAGAAGGAGAATGATGAGTACGAAGATGTTGAAGAGATTTGAAAGAGAAGGTTATTACTACAGAGTGGATCAACCTGATTTTTGTTGAAGATGATTTTCATGATGGGGCAAACTTTTTCCACGGACCGAGTTTCATATACATGTAACACATTGGAGGCAGAGAACGTGCATACACTAGGCTTCTGATGTTGTTGTGTGATAGGAAGAATAGGAGGATTAGTAAGAGAAGAAGGGCTCTACTTAAACATGTCAATCTGCCATTGTCATGCAAATTGAAGAAGAAAAAGAAGTAGGAACTGACAAAGAGGAAGATCCACCAAATGTGAGTATGAAGTGAAAGGAGGGACTGTAAGAAATGTAAGACCATTTCTTGATATAGAAATACATTCCAAAGTTGCAAACAAGGACTGGTTAACAATTGGAATAAATATGAATATAGAAATTTTTTTATTTTTATTTTTATTTTTTCCATTAAGGTTCTATATGAATTTCTATATGAAACCAAGGTAGTTTACCTTTCAGAAAATTCTAATGATAGGGGTAGATACCTATATTCTTCTAAAGGCGGGATAAAATTATTGATCAAAATTAGAGTTTGAAACTCATGTAATTAACCTCTTCTAGTTAACCCAAAGAAAAAAGGGGGATAGATTTATGAGAAATCTCATTCAGTTAAGCAACTTTGGAATGGTTAGCAATTGGAATAAATATGAATATAGAAATTTTTTTTTTCATGAAGGCATTTTTATTTCTATTTGTGTACAGTACCTTTACAATGAAAATGCTATCCACATAATCCTACTTTGATGTTGTTTGCGAAACAAAAAGCTGCATAGAATCTACTTCCAAAGCCAAAACTCTCTGAAGAAAATTGATAACTCGATTTTCAACTGCTGAAAGGAAATAAAGTGACCTCTTGACAGTTGACCTTTTCACATTATTACTTGAATCCTAAGAGAACTAAAGTGCAAACCAAACACATATTTCTTTATGGAGTACTCAATTCTTTTCATGTGGATTTCATATCCATTTTCCATATTCACAAAATGGTCTCAACAAAAGAAAACTTGCTGTTCAGGAAACGTTAAATGTATTTTTTTAATCAAGAATTGACTTGTGGATGTGTTTGTATGACACTCTTCGCCTGAGGAAAAAACCTTTTTTCTATTTGAATGAATTCAGGACTTTAATACACTTAGCGCAAAATGGGGCCAAGAGTCCCTTTCAGGGGAAAAAAAGGTATGAAAGAGAGGATTGCTAAAATACATCCTGATGTATGGCTTGGTTTACATTTGGATTATACCCGTTAGATTTGGGGTCTTATATTCAATGATCCACATCGTTTGTATGATAGGTGACACCATTGATGGGGGATAAACGAAAAATTTCCAAGATTGGAAGATCCTACAAGTGGCCTAAAAAATAATAGGTAAAGGAGATGGTTCATATTAAAAAGGAAATTAGGTAAGATATCAAAATATTGAAATATTCTAGCAGGAGATATTCTTATTGGGTATCCCTCATCTACAGTGAGGACCACATCAAATACAACCATCCTGAGAACCCTGCATGCATGGCTTTGGAGGTTTTTGGGTGGTTAGCATCCATGCCAAAACTTTATATGCCCTTGATCATTGAGTGGGCGCTATCCAGATTCTCAATGGCCCAATCTTGCAAGGAATCATGTGGTTTATTGTCCTTGTCCCTAGAGGTCCATTATCATGGCTGTGTGGGTTTCACGTGAGGAGTCCTCCGGCTGATTGCCTCCCAACTCAGCATAGCTCAGCTTTTCTCCTTATCTAGAAAAGAGTTCAAGTCTCCCTTAGTATTTCTGTCACTTAATTTGCAGCCCACTTTTCAGGTATAAAATGATGTTAAAACAACATGAAGTTGTTCCTGTTTGAAACCTTTTAGATGAGCCCAGGATCATGTAATTCTGGTACTGTTTGAGTGAGCTATATCCGATTTATCAGGGGCCTATAAGGTTGTCCCAAGGTTAAAGGATATTTTTGTTATTTTTAATACTCCATTCTGATAGATGGTTAAGATTAGAGGTAATCGTCCATGATTTTTTGTTTTTTTATTTTTTATTGAAGGGAGATAACTTTGGGTTACAAGGTCCCTGGACTCTTACAAATTAAAGCAAAAAAAAAAAATCTTACAAGAGGAAGAGCGACCCCTTTCTAATAAAGTGGGTTCTAATTGGCTCAAACACAAAGCAATGGTTCGGTTTTTATTCTATCAAAGTTGGATTTGTGTATTTTGGATGGCATCTAGAAGCTGATTATTATCATCTGAGTGTTGCTTTGTTGCTCTGGAGATGGCTTGATTTCTTAGGACCTGTGTTGATTATTCTGGCTCTGCGTGTACTTGAAAATGACTTTGTTCTATATTCCGGTGAGAGGCAGAGAATTGTTAGAAGGATGAGTGCAGAATCAAATCAATCAGGAAATGACAGGTTCAACCACCAGATAACTTGGCTACGACCAAAATAGATCTCCTTATTTCAATCGGTTTTGTTGGAATGAAAGGTGTTATAATCAACCCAAAAGAATGTTTTTTTCTGGATATCATTTCATTTTGGCGAAGGTGATACCTGAGGAACTCAAATCAGATTATGTGAATGGTGAAGATTGAGGTGGCCAATATTGTGATTCTAAGGGAAGAACAGTGATCGATGCTTATTTCTCTCTTTTCAGTATCACGAACGAAAATGAGATGCTCCTGCCTCATTGTTCATGCTTTTGCTTTAATGTGTGTAGAAAAATGTGTGTAGAAAAGGTCCAATTCAACTACCCTTCAAAGAAAAGAAGAAGGCCTGTTACATAATTTTTCATTGTAGGCGACACAGTCCATTACCTGCATTTGGACGTGCAAACGGTCAAATCATTGATCTGGATCATCCATTTTGTTCACCTTGCCCTCCATAACCTACTAAGGCTGCAACTTGGGTTCGGATCAACCTGAACACGAGTTCGGATCAGATCGGGATCGGGTTGTTAAGGTCCTCAGATCGGGATCGGGTTGGAAAAGGCCAACCCAATTTTAAATCAGGTTGGGCAAATTTGGGTCGGGTTAGGTTGGATTGGGAATAATCACATGTATTTGGGTAGGGTTCTTTCCAGTCGGGTCAGGTTGGGTCTGGTTTGGTTGAGTATAGAGGTATTCAGGTTAGGCACCTTGGATTGGAATTTGGGTTTGATCAGGTTGCGGATTGGGTCCTCTTGAGGTTGGGCTGGGCTTGGGTTGGCCCTCAACTCAACTCAACCTGCCCGAATTGCACTCCTATAATGGACCATGCAAAATTTAGATCCTGACTATCTGATATAGTATCTTGTGAAATGAATGCTCAAGATGGTTTGTACTAACAAAGTATGCAGTTTAGATCCTGACTATATGTTTAGTATCTTGTGAAATGAATGCTCAAGATGGTTTGTACTAAGTATTCAGTGATTGGATTGGTAATGGAAGCCAGCATTTGCCGAACTTATTGGGTCATGCATCATGTACGGGCATGATTCCGCAATTTTGCACATGCGTCCATGTTATGCATATTGAAAAATGTTTTCTTTGTTGGTAGCCATGACAATATGAATTTTGTGGATGATCTGAAAGTATGAAACTTAGTTTCCTTAATACAGTTATCTTTTGGTGCAGTTTCAATGTCTGACCTTCTGAACTTCTTTACAATATTTGCAGGTTGGGACGATCACGCTTCTAGCCTTGACGGGATTAATGGTTTTCATGCTTTTCTTTCAGGCAGCAACAGTCAACGCCATTGTCATCTCTTTGCTCATGTCCTTGGCAGCGGCTGGAGGTTTCTTAGCTATCTTCTTCGCCTGCTTAACGGGAATCTACATCATGGCATTATCAGTGGCCGTTTTCGTTATTTCCACTACAACCATCTCCACAATCATTGCGGTTATTATAGCTACAGGTTTTCTTTAATTTACCATCAAGAATTCTACTATTGCACACGCTTCATGGGATTCCATGAAGTGCTCCTTAAAACATCTTTTCTACATGAGTCTATGAATCACCAGGACTGTTGATTTGGTGGACCACCATACAGTGGGAAATATCCCAGATTGGCAAGGTGCTCATGCCATGGTTGCCATCTGATCAACGACCTGGAAAATGTTGGATTGTTAACTGAAAAATGAGCAACAGTCCATGCTCAGCATGCAAAGTTCACAACAATCAAATGGTCAGAGGCGTCCAATCGGTTCTTTGTTCATGTACGACATTCTGGGTTGATGTACTGATTGGAGATGCAGAAATTTTGAACTCTGAGTGTATGGAGTGGCACGACAACTGAAACCCAAATGGCAGAGATTGTGCTAGGTCTCGACAATTCATGAGCTACTCACATGTGCCCTGGCCCACTTAGCCGGTGGTCCACGTGTCTGAGAGAAACCGGTGGTTAAAAAATTGGCCAACTATTCACAGTAGACATACCTGTTTGATCGACCCTTCAGAAGGTTAGCTTGATTCCCAGGCAGGGTCACATGCATGGTGGGCCTTCATGATGAACAACCAGGATCTTATACACGTGAGCCACAACATGCGGTGTGCGAGTCTCATTCACATTCCTACATAATGAAAAGATTTTTATTTTTATTTTTAACGAAAATTCTATTAGTCAAGAGGATTCTATTTTCCCAGGCAAGAATCTCTAATTTGAATCATGTGGGTCCATGTGGAATCTCATGCTTGGGGAACTGTCTATTGCAGGGTGGATTGGGTTCTTCTCGAGTCTCTGGCTAGCTGCCAACAAAGGTCTGGACCTCACCAAACACTCTCTGGCCATGACCAGGTCGGCAATCTTTGCATATTCTACCTCTCGACATGCTCGCCGGCATGGCCTGCCAAATGAAGCTAAGTAGTTCCAGATACTAGTGCTCTAAATGGTACAATGCTTCGCATCTCATATAAATAATCTCACTCTATGCTTGTGCCTTCTTTGTATATGTGGTGGTGAATGCATGTTTCTTGTTTACATGGACATGAGTGAAATCAAATGCGTGCTTTCAATTTTGTCTACTTGTGCATGCTCTTGGAATAAACGATCCAGATCACGAACTATGTATGGCTTCTGGCCCGTGTTGATGTGGAACCGGGCACACATGCATGACAATGGCACCGTTCATTGTGGGGCTGCCGTTAAATTTGGACTACTGACCATTTTACTTGTAGTGGTATTGGCTACAGTGGTAAAAGGCAGATGTGGGGCCCAAATGATTTATGCATGTGATCCAACCTCTCCATCAGATGCCTCAGCTCATGTTGTCCCCAGAGCCGAAAAATCAGGTTGATCCATGAGTCACGTGGGCAACAGCACAGGTAACAAGATGGAGGGAATGCCTGTGCTGGATTTGCATGGGGGTGTGGATCCAATCCAGGCCAGGCCAGGCCAGGCCGGGCCATCCAGACCCTTCATCTTCCCTGGTTGAAGGGTCAGGGCAAAAATCAGGATGCTTTGCAATGCAGGTGGTCCACAATGCAAATCATGGGTGGGTGTTCCTTGACATCTTGTTCCCTGCGGTGTGGCCCACCTGAGTGATGGGTGGGATTGATTTGTGAGACCTCTTGGCAGCGTGATATGAACTGTCTGATGGACGGGTTCTCCTGCATATATCACGTGGGCCCCACATCTGCCCTGTACATTGGAAGGCCATTCACCATCCATATTGTGGCCCACAGTTTGGCCGATCCGCATTGGCAGACAGCATGCTACTATGTATGGCAGATGAGTTGCTGGACCTGAGCGAGATCCAGCTTACTAGATTTTACTTTTTATTATCATTATTATTATTATTATTATTATTATTATCTTTTCATTCGTGAGCATATCGTGTGGAGGAATTATTGGACGATTCTCATCAGCAAACACGGTTGACTACATGGGGCATGATATGTTGATTCAGACCTTTGATCTAGTAGACCTAACCAAGTGCTAACGGTTAAAAATACCCAAATTAGATGATTCCAGCATTTCCATTGGCAGGCTACTAATGAATCTTTAAAGAGAAAAGGTAAACAAGCGGTCAGGATTCCATGTTCAAAATGCCAAATATCAAACGATCAGGACCTGTCAATGAGTACTCCCTCATTCGCATTTCTCAGTGGGGACCATTAGATCAATGGTTTGGATCAACTTACCATGGGTGGTGGCACCATATAGTATCCCTTGTGCCGGCGGACTGTACCTTTTCTGATGATCAGGAAGCTGTATTTGCTCTACATGTAGTGGTACCATGGTTGATCCATTGGCCCCACCATGGATAGATCATGCCTTGTAAATATCCCAGATCAGAAGATCCTACCCATCAATCTTGGGCCTTTTCAGTTCAAGGTGGGCCATTGCATTTATGCCCCCTGAACCAAAAATCAGTCTGCCGCATGTGTGTAATGAAAAGGTACGGTTCAAAAATACTTACAGACCGTCCATGTACAGTATATATGTGTCCCACCTGATGAGATACCCGACTTGATTTTCTGGGCCAGGGCAGACTCACGGTGGGGCCTACCTATTGTACTAGTTGGGTAAAGCATATGAGCTCGACGGGACCACACCAAGTTGTGCGTGTGACATCCACACCGTCCATCAGGTGAATGTTCACATGCTAACCGTACAAGCAAGAGGATCATCCAGGCACAAAACTCAGGTGGGTCAAGCCATGGAGATATAATCCAACGGTGTGGCCTGGCTTAATTTTGGATCCGACCGACACAAACCAATGGTTGTCTTCTTCTCTCCACTGTTCCCTGTGATGGGGCCCACGCGAGCTATGGCTCTGGCTGATTTTTGGATCCAGGACTTAAGATCAAGGGAATCAGCTGATGGGTGGAGCAGATGTGGCACACAGAAGACGGTGGGCCCACAGAGCTTATGTGTAGTTCATGCTTCATATACAACAGGTATTTTGGAAAATTCTGGTCCACAAGAGATGACGGTCAGGATGCGATGCAACCTTTCCATTGTTCATGCATCATTGAGAAACAGCAAATCCAAACGTCGTGTGGGGCTGTCAACAAGTCGGGTCCTACAGTTCCCAGACCCGGACTGATTGGAATTCGGGTACCCATGGGGCATTTTGGCCTTGGTTTGGAGTCGGGTCCACATCAAATAAGGGCATTTACATGGCGGTCATCACACGTGTGCTGCTGTGTAAGTGCACAAGATCTTACCCGTTTATGGCTTAGCAAACCCCATTCTATTAATTAATATACCGCATCATTATTAGGATTGATCCGACCTTAGCGAATTCTAACCGGGTCCAAGACGGTAGACCCGACATGGACCCGAGTCGAACCGGTTTACAAAACCACGTCCAAAATGGCTACCCGAACTTGACCTTATTTATAAAGGGGTCCCAGAAATTGGACCCAGACCTGTTAAAATTGGGTCGGGTCCATTTGATACCCGTTTACTTAGATTATACATGGTGGGGTCCACCACATGCATCTCCACCATGATAATTAAATATTGGTTGTAGAGGCATCATACTTTGAGCTGAAGTCTCTTCAGTGTAGATAGCAAAAGATTATCTCCAACGAGCATTCTCATCTTCTGAATCATCTCCTTGCGAGTAATTCTCTTGCTCTGAAATGGACCCGATAGATACATGTGTGATCGAGACCGTTCAAATTCAAAGATTGGGCCATGCTATGAATCAAATCAATGTACCTTGTACAAGTTACAGTTGTAGAGCAGCATGTCTTTGACGAAAGGCGAAAGGCGATGTTCAATCGCGTGGAACAGCATCGTGAATGGCAACCAACCTGAGGTGGGCCATTTCGGTTCTGAGGCTGTGTTTTGGCCGTTAGTTTCCTGTGTATGAAATGCAAAACAGATGAAAATGAGAATGAATTCTTATACAATGTTCGATCAAGCAATTGCTGTGGGCCCACCTTCTGGTGATCCAGATAGTTAAGTGCAGTGGACCAACCTGAATATCTTATGGGGCCCACCGGATCGTGGGTTTATGATACCAAAAGGTGGGCCCCATAAAGCAACCAAGCAGTATCCAACCATTTCTCGATCCAACAAATATAATGCCATTTCTTATAATCGATCACAACATAGGAATGATCACATGTTTTCAAATCGAGCTGAGTTGGGCCCACTCCTGATGTGTATGCAGAATCGACAGACTGATAATAGAGAACTCAGGTGAGATGTACCACAGACTAATATACAAGCAGGCCTAAAATGCATGTATTCACGTGGTGTGGGCTACTGAATTTTGGTGTCTCTGTCCTGGTGGGGCACACCTGATGACTAGGTTGATGTTATGTACAGAACAAGTTGGTCCCTACATCACGTCTGGAAATTTCTATTACGGGTGTCCCGCTCTGATGCAGGGAAGGCTGTGATGAGGTCAATCACTGTATTCCTCATGGATAACTACGAATCTACAAAGCTCTTTGGACTCCTCACAGAGATTTCTCGAATTCAGCAGGGATGAAACTAGAAATAATTTCTAATAAATTTGAAATAAATTGATTGATGATTAAAAAAAAAAAACAAAATTACAATCCTTTAAATAGTGAACTCAAACTTAGGATAGAGTTTTAGACTCAAATCTTCAACTCAAAACTCCATAAAAATGTGACTTAACTATGAATAATAAATCTACTATTTTATAAACAGTCATGATTCCTACTCAACTTCATGGTTTTTGGCTAAAAATAGTAAGTGTCAAATTTGCCCTAATCATATTATTCTCTTAATTTTTCTAAGCCCTTTTTTATGTTGGGCACAATTCCTAAAACTCAAAGGATTAAAAGTCATGATCTAATTTAAACTTACTATTTATAATAAAAATGAAAATAAAATGAACTTTTGACCATCGATATGATGGAATCTCATAAATTAGGCTGCGCAACCAGGTGTGGTGGGTTGGTTGTCTAAAGTAGCTTCTCCTACCCAAAAATCATATATGATTGGCTGAAAAACTCATTCCAGTTTTTGAGATACAATTGTTTTAAGGTTCTGACAATCCTAATCACTTTCACCTCCAATCGGGCCTTCTTTGGTCTATCTTTGCCATGAAAGTGTCTACGCTCTACATCACCCTCCCCATTGTTCTCTCTCATGTGGCCCACCTGAGTTATAGATCAGTTTGAATTTTAGGACCTAGGCCTAACATATGGGGGGAAAACCTAATTGATGCGTTGGATAACACACACTCATCATGATGGGTCCTGCAAAGCTCAAACTTATGGTAATCACGATAACTTGCAACCTATGTCATCAAACCCCTTAAATTCCTTTCTTCTTATTGATGTAATCAAGTTTTGCAAACTAAGATTCAATCAGGAAAACAAAATCAAACCAAGGGCTATCAATGGGCCGGGCTTGGGCCGAGCAAGGCCTGAGCCCAACCCAGCCCAGTAACAGACCAGAACAAGCAAGGTCAACCCAGCTAACAATGAAACCTCAGCTAGGCATGATTATTAAACAGGCTTAAATTTTAGGCCAGGACTCAGTCCTTGGGGTCTAGGATTCTAGCCCAGGCCCAGACCAAAGCAGGCCAGACCTGAAAGCCCATGGGCTAACTTGGCCCATTGATTGTCCTACTCACACCCACACATGTACAAGTAATAAAAAACTAAGAGCTGGGTGACTTACAGGATGTAGGGCTAGGATCACCTACTGACCACTTCTCATCACAACATCGACAGTGTCCTGATCGACCATGTCTTTTCCCAGCCAAATGCTCTGTGGAAAGAAAATAATCTAAGCAAACCAAAATCAAGGACAGGCCCCAAAATATACAGAAGGTGAATTAGTCATTCAACAGCAGCATCTGCTCAAAGGACTTTTGATTCGGTGGGCCACCACATGAATGGACCATATTCCAAAAACAATCAAAAGTGGACAACTCCACCCAACTGTTATGAATTTTGCCTATTGAATTTGGACCCCTGATCGCCTTGATTTTTTGACAAATGCTCACTGCACTCCATGTGGGCCCCCTCCAAATCAATGGTTTGATCGCCACACGCAATGGTGATAGTGTCATTCTCAAACAATGAATTGAACAAACTAACTTGTATTATATTAAAGGACGGCTGGATTACCTCGGACAGAAGGAGGCAGTGTGAAACTGACGACATACTCAGGATGTATGTGTGTATTCATGTGGGTGGGCCACACGACATAATGCTTTGGGTCCCAAAGATCGTTGATGCCACTATCGAAATTCTCAGAGCTGGGATGGTATTGATTGGTTCCATGTCGAACTTGTTCCATATTTTCCATAATTGCTCGGGAAAACACCGTATTGTATGCCATTGTTGTTTAAATCCGAGTAACATGCACCGTGGACAGCCAATACAATCAGTGTCACGCCCCGAAATTCGAGTACCCGAATAAGGTCTTTGAGACCCGAATCTCAAGGTGTGAGTTATAATATAATGACATTAATTACAATCCAGTTAATTTAATCAAATTCAATCAACACTCAACGTCATCTAAAAGGAAATACAACTAAAATGTTTATTTAATTCAACCATTTTAATAGTTTTCACTTTCTACATCGAAATTTGAACATAAACTAAACTTAAATAACAAAATGATTTGAATTAAAACTAAACCTAATTAAAAAAATAATAAAAATAAAAATAAAGCTAATAGTAGAGGCCCGCCTGCTCATAGTATTCCAGCTCTGCACCTGTGCATTTGTTTTAGTAGGATGAGCATAACAACCTAATAGGGTCATTTCTTACCTAAAATTTAACATGTTCAGATAATATCAATTTTATAAAAATGAAGTATCCAAGTGATGGTCACGTTGGATGAACGCCCACGCACTGGTACCTCATGGTGAGGGACCCATTTATACATTAGCTGGTCAGACTACTGCTCCAGTTGTACTCCTGACATATGTCCACGCACACAATTGTATTCATATACCGTACACAAAGGAGACTCCAAAGGATCTAGTGGGTTCTAAGGTCTTTTACCCAAGGGACACGATTGTCCTACTTGATGACTTTAAGGTCTCTCACCCAAGGAACACGATTGCCCTACTTGCTAATTTAGGGTCTTTTACCCAAGGGATACGATTGCCTTACTTGCTTACGTTATATCTAACATAATAAAATTTAATGTTCAATGAATGGTAGACATACTGTAAGATTAATAATTATTTCACAACAAAATATCAACAATATAATTTTAATTAATAATTCTAGTTTTAAAATTTTGTTGAAACTTTAATAATTCAAATACTTAAATAAAGTATTATTTTACTATTATTTAATTTAGGAATTTTTGTGAAATAATGTACAATAAATTTTAGTTTCAATTCCAAAATTTTAAAAATTTTCTTAAACTTAAGTTCATTTAAATTTAATTTAATTAACTCTTCAAATTTTAGAATTAAAATTTGGATTTTAATCTTTACAGAATAAAAATTATCACACTGATTTTTATAATATAACATTAATAATGTAATTAAATTATTATTTGATAATTTAAAATTTATTATTATTATTATTATATATTTTTATCTAACTATTTAAATCTAAATTCAAAATTTTATTATTATTTATTTTTAAATCTAAATTGAATAAGGTTAAAGAAGATATTAATTTGGACTTTGGATACTATTATTATTATATAAATTATTTATTACAACATTATGTCAGTGTGATTAATCTTGTTTTATAATTGACTATCTAAATTAATAAATTTACTTTTGTTTGATACATTTAATATAATTATTATATTACTTTTATGTTAAATTGTTAATATCATCATTTACATAATTTTTTTAAAAATAAATTATATTTATTACAACTTTTATATATTATCAAATAAAACTTTTCTATTTTGTTACTTATAATATAATCATATAAATAATATTAAATACTTATATATTAATTATGTAATATAATATTATCTCACACATGTTTACTTTAATTATGTTATATATTTTGTCATTATATTTTTTTTTGTAACCTACAATTATATTGTATCACTACTATATTATTATGAAACATAATATTTATATTTTACTATATCTTAATGATCTTATAAACTTTTTTATTTTATTTTATTTTATTATATATCTTATTATATATCATATTAATACTGATTACATATTACAATTATATAATTTATAATTTTTTTTATTATATATTTTTATTTTATTTTCATAATCATATTTGCTTATATATACTTATCAATCTTACATCACTTATATTCATAATTCTACATAATGAATCATCAATTCTTTAAATAATTAATTATATATTCTGTTTGTACTGTAAAATATTGTAAGATATTATAATTTATTTGAAATTTAATTTAATAAATTTTTTTAACAAAATATTTAAGAATTAATAAAATAATCTTAAATAAACTATTTATTTTATTCTATAAATTTATTTTATTTTATTTATATATAAATTATTTCAGTATTAAATATTTTTTTAAATAAAATAGAAATTCCTAAATGAGTAGATTCCCTACATAAAAAAAATTCAACTGACAATAATATTTCTACGAAATTTTGGATTAAATAAACATAATAATAACTGAAAATGATAAATTTCAGGTTAAGATCACCTACCTTAAATTCTGATGATCCGGCCCCGCTTTAATCTCTCTCTCTTGATTTACAGAACTCTCTCTTTCCCTCACTCTATTTTTTTTAAAATTTGATTGATTCCTCTGATTCTTTCTCTGTTTTTTTTTTAAAAAAAATAAATGGATGCGTAATGGAATAGAGGAGTGAAAATTATTGGACGGTTTCATTTAATGGGAAGTTCGGTGGCCATTACCGTACAAAAAAGAAGGAAAGTGGAGAAAGTAGTTTAGTCATGCGGAAGATATATATAACTTTTATTTATTTTTATTTTTTAAGATATGGTGGGTCCCACTAGCGATGATATAAATCTATTCCGTCCATTATCTTGGCTTGACCATGAGAGGATATAAGGTAAAAAATGAGGCTGATCCAAAACTCAGGTGGGCTACACACAAGCTGACGGTGGGGTTGGTTCCCACAAAAAAATGGGTTGTTCTCGATTTTTATTTTATTTTTTAACAACAATCTGGTGGTTAAGATCAGATTAATCTCAGTGCACAGTCAATAGTTGATGTTAGCTAGATTTTGATTAGTTAATAATTAAACACGTGATCTTAAGTATATAAGTTGAGAGAGTGCATTATAAATAAACTTATATATATTCTACCAAAATCATGGAATCATTAATGACATTAATTAATAATTCCCACTAAGCAAAACAATCACAATTTACATGAGCCGATAGATGCATGTGTGCATGGGTGCGTGGATGTATACATGGGTCTATGTGTGTATACTCCAATGAAGGCAATTGTACATACATGTATGTGTACGCATGTGTACCAAAATTTTAGGTCATTACATTCTACCACCCTTATAAGAATTTCATATCCGAAATTCAAGCACACCCACCAAAAGGGTTGATGAGGATACTCTTTATAATCAGTTGTGTCTAGATGTTTACTACATTCCATGTGTAGTAATTTTGTGTGAGTACAAGCGTGTGTAAATTACTACACAAATTTGGATTATTACAATCTACCCACCTTACGGGAATCTCGTCCCCGAGATTCGATCGTACCCACAACCACACTTTCACTGCGCACTCTGATGTGCTTAAGTGTACGCAACTAAAAGGATATACTAACAACATACACAAGTTAAGAACAAACAACAATTACATCACAAGCAACAATATACAACAAGGATAAACATAAGTTGCACCCTATCGTTAGTATGCTTAGGTTTGTGCAAACAAGCATAACTTCAGGTTCTCTAAAATCCACTAGTAAGCTCGGTTACAACCCCTATTTAAACTCATAAAAACTTTAATTAAATTCTATCTAAGCACAATGATAAAAGCTAATATCGAGTTCTCTAAAATTCATACTTAAGCACTAGTGTAACTTATACCTAAGGTCCTCAGTATAGATCTAATCCCTAGGCTCTGATACCAAACTGTCATGCCCCGAAATTCGAGTACCCGAATAAAGTCTTCGAGACCCGAATCTCAAAGTGTGAGTTATGATATAATGACATTAATTACAATCCATTTGATTTAATCAAAATCAATAAACACTCAACGTCATCTAAAAAGAAATACAACTGAAATGTTTATTTAATTCAACCCATTTAATAGTTTTCCCTTTCTACATCGAAATTTGAATATAAACTAAACCTAAATAACAAAATGATTTAAATTAAAACTAAACCTAATTAAAAAAATAATAAAAATAAAAATAAAGCTAATAGTAGAGGCCCGTCTGCTCGTAGTATTCTAGCTCTGCACCTGTGCATTTATTTTAGTAGGATGAGCATAACAGCCTAGTAAGGTCATTTCTTACTTAAAATTTAACATGTTCAAATAATATCAATTTTATAAAAATGATGGAATAGAAAATAGATAATGAAATTTAACAACAGAATTTTGAAATGCAATGCATGTGATATTTCCATGAATACTCATAACATTTATATTATTTCTTACAACACCGTATCCAAGTGGATGGTCACATTGCATTAACGCCCACGCACTGGTACCTCATGGTGAGGGACCCATTTATACGTTAGCTGGTCAGAACACTGCTCCAGTTATACTCCTGACGTATGTTCACGCACACAATTGTACTCATACGCCGTACACAAAGGAGACTCCAAAGGATCTAGTGGATTTTAGGGTCTTTTACCCAAGGGACACGATTGCCCTACTTGCTTACGTTATATCTAACATAATAAAATTTAATGTTCAATGAATGATAGATATACATGTAAGATTAATAATTATTTCACAACAAAATATCAACAATATAATTCTAATTAATAATTCTAGATTTAAATTTTTGTTGAAACTTTAATAATTCAAATACATAAATAAAGTATTATTTTACTATTATTTAATTTAGGAATTTTTGTGAAATAATGTACAATAAATTTTAGTTTCAATTTCAAAATTTTGAAATTTTTTTTAAACTTAAGTTCATTTAAATTTAATCTAATTAACTCTTCAAATTTTAGAATTAAAATTTGGATTTTAATCTTTACAGAATAAAAATTATCACACTGATTTCTATAATATAACATTAATAATGTAATTAAATTATTATTTGATAATTTAAAATTTATTATTATTATTATTATATATTTTTATCTAACTATTTAAATCTAAATTCAAAATTTTATTATTATTTATTTTTAAATCTAAATTGAATAAGGTTAAGGAAGATATTAATTTGGACTTTGGATACTATTATTATTATATAAATTATTTGTTACAACATTATGTCAGTGTGATTAACCTTATTTTATAATTGACTATCTAAATTAATAAATTTACTTTTGTTTGATACATTTAATATAATTATTATATTACTTTTATGTTAAATTGTTAATATCATCATTTACATAATTTTTTTAAAAATAAATTATATTTATTATAACTTTTATATATTATCAAATAAAACTTTTCTATTTTGTTACTTATAATATAATCATATAATTAATAGTAAATAATAATATATTAATTATGTAATATAATATTATCTCACACATGTTTACTTTAATGATGTTATATATGTTGTCCTGATATTTTTTTTGTAACCTACAATTATATTGTATCACTACTATATTATTATGAAACATAATATTTATATTTTACTATACCTTAATGATCTTATAAACCTTTTTATTTTATTTTATTTTATTATATATCTTATTATATATCATATTAATACTGATTACATATTACAATTATATAATTTATAATTTTTTTTATTATATATTTTTATTTTATTTTCATAATCATATTTGCTTATATGTACTTATCAATCTTACATCACTTATATTCATAATTCTGTATAATGAATTATCAATACTTTAAATAATTAATTATATATTGTGTTTGTACTATAAAATATTGTAAGATATTATAATTTATTTAAATTTTAATTTAATAAATTTTTTTAACAAAATATTTAAGAATTAATAAAATAATCTTAAATAAACTATTTATTTTATTATATAAATTTATTTTATTTTATTTATATATAAATTATTTTAGTATTAAATATTTTTTTAAAATAAAATAGAAATTCCTAAATGAGTAGATTCCCTACATGAAAAAAATTCAACTGACAATAATATTTGTATGAAAATTTGGATTAAATAAACATAATAATAACTGAAAATGATAAATTTCAGGTTAAGATCACCTACCTTAAAGTCTGATGATCTGGCCCCGCTTTAATCTCTCTCTCTTGATTTACAGAGCTCTCTCTTTCCCTTACTCTTTTTTTTTTAAAAAAAATTTGATTGATTCCTCCGATTCTTTCTCTGTTTTTTTTTTAAAAATAAAAATAAATGGATGCGTAATGGAATGGAGTGGGAATTATGGGACGGTTTCATTTAGTGGGAGGTTCGGTGGCCATTACCGTACAAAAAAGAAGGAAAGTGGAGAAAGTGGTTTAGTCGTGCAGAAGATATAACTTTTATTTTTTTATTTTATTTTTATTTTTTAAGATATGGTGGGTCCCACTAACGATGATATAAATCTACTCCGTCCATTATCTTGGCTTGACCATGAGAGGATATAAGGTAAAAAATGAGGCTGATCTAAAACTCAGGTGGGCCACACACAAGCGGACGGTGGGGTTGGTTCCCACAAAAAAATGGGTTGTTTTCGATTTTTATTTTATTTTTTAATAACAATCTAGTGGTTAAGATCAGATTAATCTCAGTGCACAGTCAATAGTTGATGTTGGTTAGATTTTGATTAGTTAATAATTAAACACGTGGTCTTAAGTATATAAGTTGAGAGAGTACATTATAAATAAACTTATATATATTTTACCAAAATCATGTAATCATTAATGACATTAATTAATAATTCGTACTAAGCAAAATGATCACAATTTACATGAGCCGATAGATGCATGTGTGCATGGGTGCGTGGATGTATGCATGGGTCTATGTGTGTATACTCCAATGAAGGCAATTGTACATACATGTATGTGTATGCACGTGTACCAAAATCCTGGATCATTACATTCTACCACCCCTACAAGAATTTTGTCCTCGAAATTTAAGCACACCCACCAAAAGGGCTGATGAGGATACTCTTTATAATCAGTTGTGTGTCTAGATGTTTACTACATTTCATGTGTAGTAGTTTTGTGTGAGTACAAGCGTGTGTAAATTACTACACAAATTTGAGTTATTACAATCAACATTTCATTTCAATAAATAAAGGAAGTTATCATCATGGATTTCGATTGACTCCAAAAAGAATGGTTAGCGATTGCATTCGGCCCATCATCCCATTGAAAACATCATTATAAGTGTTCTGGATCATTCATCCGTTGGGGCCAACTAGATGGGAAATGGACCAAAAATCCCCTCCATGAAACAATTCTACCCAAATGATCAGTGGACTTATTCACTAGCATTTAGACTGTGTGCTGTTTTTCTTTCCAAGGTAAATGATCACATGCATTCCAACATTTTAATCTGTGTGGGACCACCTGTGCTGTGTTTGTGGAATCCGAACCGTCCATCTGGTGTTCTTCCTCATGGGCACTATACATCCCAACAATCATCCCTATCAAAAACATAGGTGGGACACACCACATGGAGCAATGCACAGCCAGGTGTGTGTGTGTGTGTATATGTGTGTGTATTTATATATATCATGATGGACCCCACATTCCATCTGAAAGTTTCAATGGTGGATGTCCCCATATCCAGTGCCCCCATTTTTTTAAAACCTTTAGTGTGGCCCACCTGAGTTACAGATTAGGAGGATTTTGATAGCTTAAGACTAATACCAGGGACCTGCATCTAATAGACTGGTTTGATGGCATTATCACATCACGGTGGGTCGCACACAGCTCGAAAATATGATAATCACCATAGGATTGAATGCATGTGATCATTCTCCCTCCTAAACATTTTATCAGCTGATTGATTTTTTGATGGATAAAGTTGTAGGATTGCATTTTGTCTGCATGAGTTGTATATGGGGTGTAATTGATTCTATGAGGTGTGATTGATTCTATAAAGTGTGATTGATTCTATAATTAGTTCTTGTAAATATAAGAATATTTAGTTTCCTTTAGAATATAATTTTTTTCTTTTATATGAGATGTAATTGTATCTATATATAGCACCCGATTGGGAGAAGATAATTCAATTCAAATTATTCTTATAAACCATAATCTGACATGGTATCAGAGCGGGTTCGATTCTAAGGAGCTCGTATTCCAGTCGTCTCGTTGGCCACTCTAAGGACGTTGTATCCATTGCTTTCTCTATCAACAAGACGATCAAGCTCTCCTTACTCTTTACGCTGATCATCTTCTTCATCCGACGGTCCTCGACGAAGGCTGTGACATCGGGAGCGTACGACACCGGAGTCACCATTGTAAATCTGTTGTGAGTGCGATGGCAATCACCACAAGCGCAGCAACTGAACCAGCTCCAACACCAGCACCACAGATTATTGTCCACCAAGACAATTCTGTGTTTCCTACCAGCATCACACTAGATGAGACCAATTACTTATTATGGTCTCAACTCATGGAAATGCGTATTAGCACTCGTAACAAAGCAGGATATCTCACCGAAGAAGCGAAAAAACCTGCACCCGGAGATCTTAATCTTGGAACATGGATTACCGAAAATCACAAAGTGAAGAGTTGGCTTATTGACTCAATGAGTCCGTCGTTGATGCAATGATTTATTCATCTCCCCATAACCAAGGAGATATGAGAGGCCGTATCGAAAACCTTCTATGATGGATCGGACGAAACTTGTATCTTTGAATTAAATCAGAGATTCTTTTTTTACCACGCAAAATGGTCGACCATTATCAACGTACTATAATGGACTTGTTGCTATTTTCTAGGAAATCGATCACAAGATTATTTCTCGGGAAGGAACAATTGAAGGGGTGGTCCAGTTGCATTCCGTGATGGCTAGGTTTCGAGTTCATATTTTTCTAAGTGGACTCGACTCCGAATTTGATCAAGTTCATGGAGAAATCTTACGAAAAGATCCAAAATTCGATTTGGAGAGCTCGTATGCATATGTCAGGAGAGAATATCAACCAAGACAGACAATGTGAGGCTCTCGTGCAATCTCTAAGCGTTCGGCTATGCTGGCTAACCAAACTCGACAAGGATCGTTGTCTGGCTCATCGAAAAATCGAAACAATCAATCAACTGGAAAGTCTGGTGGCCTGGTATGTACTCATTGTGGTGAAACAGGTCATTCGAAATAGTGATGTTATGAAGTCATTGGCTATCCTGAGTAGTGGGACTTCATAAAGAAACCTCGAAAGAAGATTGTAGGGAAAGCTATGGTGACATCTACGGAAGAAGACCAATCGCAGCCTACAACAAACGTTGTCTATCCAGGTGTTGTCGGTAAGACATCTGTATTCTCTGCAACTGCTAAGAACAATACTTAGATTATTGATACAAGTGCATCCAATCATATGATAAGGGACTCCGGTCAGTTGCATTCTGTTCTCCGTTCTTCTCAATCTGTTATCTCCACAGCTAATAGTAGTACCTCTCCTATTACTGGAGAGGGATCTGTCATCTTATCCAATACTCTCACATTAGATACTGTCCTTGTTGTTCCAACCCTTGAGTATAATCTTTTGTCTGTTAGCCAAATTACCTCCACTCTTGCTTGCACTGTGACTTTTTTGCCCTCATTTTGTATTTTTTAGGACATTCTAACTCAAAACATTCTTGATTATGGTGTTAGACGGGGCAAACTCTACTACTTGGAGTTGACAGAAAATGGGAGACCGAAATTCAATCAGGTAAATCAAACTAGTAGCGAAGACAAATCTCGAGCAACTATATGGTTATGGCATCGGAGACTAGGACATCTGTCCTTTGCTTATCTTAGAAAATTACACCCACATCTTTTTTCTGCTTTGAATGATTTGAATTTTCATTGTGATATTTGTGAATTGGTTAAGAGTCATCGTATTTCTTATTTACCAAGTTTGAATAAAAGTTCAGAACCTTTTGTGGTTATTCACTCTGATGTTTGGGGTCATGCAAAAATCCCTTCTATTTCAAAAGCTCGCTACTTTGTTACATTTATTGATGAATGCACTATAATGACTTGGGTGTCTTTGCTTAATAAAAAGAGTGATGTATGTACAGCATTTCAGGAATTTCATAATATGGTGGGCACTCAATACCAAAAACGGATTCGTGTTTTGTAATCCGACAATGGTACTGAGTATATAAATACATCCTTCGGTAAGCTTCTGAACCAACATGGGATTCGTCATCAGACTTCTTGCACCTATACTCCGCAACAAAATGGATTGGCAGAGAGGAAGAATAGACAACTATTGGAGGTGGTTCATGCCTCTCTCTTTGGCATGAACATGCCTCAGTTCTATTGGGGAGAGGCTATAAAATCTGCTACTTACCTCATTAATCAAACACCTTCTCGAGTCATAGATTTTTAAACTCCCCAACAAAAGATGCAATCCTTACTTTCAGTTCCTCATCTCCCAAATCTTGAACCACGAGTCTTTGGTTGTACGGTATATGTTCATATCCCTAAAAGTTTGCGAAACAAACTTGATCCATGTGCAAAATGGTGTGTTTGTTGGCTATTCTAAGTTTCAGAAAGGATACAGGTGTTATGACCCTCAAACTCGAAAATTACATGTGACTTTGGATGCTTCTTTTCGTGAAGAAGAACCTTATTACACAGGGGAAGTCTCTGGCCCTTCTCTTCAGGGGGAGAGCTCTAGTGAAAAGAATGTGAAAGTTGGTGGAGGAGATGAGTTTATGGAGTTAGAAAAAGTGAATGAAATTTTTGAGAAAAGTGTCCATCGAAGCTATGATAGTATTCCTGAAGTTGAGAGTGAGTTGATAGTTTTTCCCCAAAATAATTCAGGTACTCCCGACATGTCAGAATCATCGACGCCCTTAGACTTGCCTATGTCCACACCATTAACTGAAGAATCAACCCAGAATGTTCTTCCTCAGGTAATCTCGAATCCCATATTTGATGAGTCTAATGAAACACATGTTCCTGCAGAAGATATAGCTCCTAAATATTCACAAAGATCAACTAAGGGAGTTCCAAAGAAACAATATGAACCTGATCCTAAAGCCAAGACCAAATACCCAATTAGTAACCATGTGTCCTCCCATAAATTGTCTACATCATATGCATTTACTGTTAATCAATTATCCACTGTATCTATTCCTAGTAGTGTGCAGGATGCATTGACTGATCCAAAATGGACAAAAGGCGATGAACGAAGAGATGGAGGCTCTACAAAAGAATGCGACTTGGGAACTTGTTCCGTTACCCAAAGGAAAGAAGACAATTGGATGTAGATGGGTGTTCACGGTGAAACTCAAAGCGGATGGCAGTATTGATAGATATAAAGCAAGGTTAGTTGCAAAGGGGTATACGCAAAGGTATGGGGTGGATTATCAAGAGACTTTTGCACCGGTAGCCAAGATCAATACAATTCACATTCTCATATCTATAGCGGTAAATCGAGATTGGCCCTTGTAACAATTTGATGTCAAAAATGCTTTCCTCAATGGAGATTTAGAAGAAGAAGTCTACTTGGAGTTGCCACTCGGAGTCAAACGTAGTTCCTCGTGTAGAAATGAAGTTTGTAAATTGAAGAAGTCATTGTACAGGTTGAAATAGTCACCTAGAGCTTGGTTTGAGAAGTTCTCTTCTATAATGAAGGTATTCGGTTATAAACAAAGTAATTCAGACCATACTTTATTTATAAAATACAAAGAAGGAAAGGTAACAGTTTTAATCGTGTAGTCGATGATATGGTCTTGACAGGAAATGACCCATGTGAAATGAAAGCATTACAAGAGTATTTGGCTGCTAAATTCGAAATGAAGGATCTCGGACAACTTAAATATTTCTTGGGGATTGAGGTTGCAAGATCGAAACACGGGATTTTCCTTTCACAATGGAAATATGTGCTAGATCTTTTAATCGAAACTGGAATGCTTGCTTGCAAACCAGTAGAAACGCCCATAGAAATGAATCATAAACTCAAAATTTTTCCAGATCATGCTCTAACAGACAATGGTCGTTATTAGCGGTTGGTTGGGAGATTAATCTATTTGTCTCACATGAGGCCGGATATAGCTTATGCAGTGAGCGTATGCACCAAGTGAAGAGCATATGAATGCGGTATATCGAATCTTAAAATATTTGAAGAGTGCACCAAGAAAAGGTTTGTTGTTCTCCAAAAACAGTGTCTCTAACATTGAAGGATACACGGATTCTGATTGGGCATGTGATCAAACCAACAGAAGGTCCACGTCTAGCTATTTTACCTTTGTGGAAGGTAATCTTGTCACTTGGAGAAGCAAGAAGCAGAAGGTTGTGGCAAGATCAAGTGCAGAAGCTGAATTCCGAGGTATGGCTCATGGTGTATGCGAATTGTTGTGGCTTAAAAGTGTACTAAAAGATTTGAGTATTGAATATGCAAAACTTATGAATCTCCATTATGATAATAAGGTAGCCATTGAGATTTCACAGAATCCTGTACAACATGACCGCACCAAACATGTTGAAGTTGATCGTCATTTCATCAAAGAGAAACTCGATCAAAAAATTATACAGTTTCCATTTGTTCAGTCCGAAGGCCAGTTAGCGGATATACTCACGAAAGCAGTTTCCGGAAAGGTGTTCCATGGTATAATTGACAAGTTGGGCATGATAGATATCTATGCTCCAACTTGAGGGGGAGTGTCTGCATGAGTTGTATATGGGGTGTGATTGATTCTATGAGGTGTGATTGATTCTATAATTAGTCCTTGTAAATATAAGAATATTTTGTTTCCTTTAGAATATGATTTTTTTCTTTTATATGAGATGTAATTGTATCTATATATATCACCTGATTGGGAGAAGATAATTCAATTCAAATTATTCATAGAAACCATAATCTGACACATTCACTATGGGGCCCACTATATGAAAGGTCAGGATTTCTTGTAGTTAAAGGCCACCTATATGACAGAATGATAGCCCAAATGAAAATGCCAGCAATTCAAACCAAGAATTCTGCATCACTTCAACTCAAAAATCATATCTAAAAATTGAAAAATAAATAAATAAAATCACCTGATATGAGCATGTTCATCAGGCGACAGATAAATGCCGTTGGGGTAACTTGATCCACCCACCGGTTCGCCGCAATTCCAGAATCCATAAAGTATAATCCCAATCACACACTCTCTAGATGATCCATGCCATCCACCACAGACATTAGCATAGCCCCTATACCTCTTTGTGATCTCTATCTGTTTCTCGAATGATTTTAGCCGTGTGATCACATCGGGACCCGTCGGTGAATGACGATAAATACCAACTAAGTTTATTGGTGTGATGAGGCCGCCGAACCTAATCAAGAAAGTGTTCTAAACTGCAATGAACTTTGGCTCGTCTCTCGCCAACCTCACCAATTTCTTCCGCAGAACGGTGAATGTAGGATCTTCCATGGGCTGAACCACATCCTCCACAGCCACTTCTTTAACCTTCGAGCTCACTTCAATGTCAATCTCTGGAAAGGCCGGAACATTGTGAAGTTCTTCTCTGCCACTCTGGCACAGAACAACATTTTCCACCTGGGCTACTTCAACCGCCAGAATTGGTCTAATCTCCTTAGAACATGAAACCTTGTCATGGGCTTTGTCGGGCCCATGACGCCGATCGGCATTTTCAGTGTTAGCTGCTTCAATTCCCGGGCTCGCTTCAATCCCTTCAAAGCCTGAAACCTTGTTAAGGACTTCTTGCGGAGCGATTTTGGAGCGATTTTTTCTAGGCTCACTCCTTTAACCTCTTCAAAGCCCGAAACCTTCTTACAAACTTCATGGGGCTGTAGGTGTGAAGTGACATCTTCCACACTTTCTCCTTCATCATCCGAGTTCACTTCGATCGATGTAGAGCCTGAAACCTTGTTATGGACTTTTTTCTAGTTCGGGGTGTGGAAGGACATCTCCCATACTCGCTATATTGGGCTTTGGGTGAGGGAGGTGTCCTTTCACACTCCCTTTGCTTCCTTCAATGTCCAAGACCATGTAATGGTCTTCTTCAGGGAGCGAAATAATATTTTTCACGTTTGCTCCTTCAATGCCCTGACTCACTTCATTTCCCACCATTTCTGAAAGCTTGTTTCAGTCTTTTTCGGGCTGCTGGAGTGGATGACATTTTCCTCACTCTGTACGCCTTCAATCCCTTCAATGTCTGAAACCTTGTTTTGATCTTCTCTAGGATGTGGACTAACCTCATTTCCCTCTGCTACTAGGCGTGGAACGACATTTTCCACACACATCCCTTCCACCTTCTGACTCAGTTCCATCCCCTCAAATCCTGAAACCTTGTTGTTGTCCTCAGGTGCCGGGCATGGTACAACATTTTCTCCAATCTTTTCTTTAACATCTGGGTTCACTTCAATCTACTTAGAACCTGAAACCATGTTGCGATCCACGGGCCCTGGATTATCTTCCCCTTGCCCCCCATCGGCAAGATGCAACTTGATCTTTTGGCTATTGCAAGGCCCATAACCATCGTCCACTGGGAAAAAGCACTTCCCGGACTCCTCAATCCAAGCAACAGATCGGTGCACCCCGCCTTTCAAGTCAATCAAGATCATGTTGAGAAGATCTACTAGGTATGTGGACTACCCCATCGACACCTCAACGGCTGATCACTTGGCTCTGAATGCTTCGACAATTGACACCGTCACGTCCTCAGGGAAGTCTCTCCACTACTTGTTGTAGTAGTACATTAAACATTGAGGTAATCCACTCTGGAAGAAATTTAGGTAATTTCTGGAGATAGCAGATTTCCGCGACGGCCGCGCTCCGTCGCTGTCACCTCGTAGACACTTAGAGCGAGTCACGATGTCGTGGGCCCTACGATTGCGTTTCGAGCCCAAGGATCCAGCATCGTGGACCCTACGATTGCGTTTCGAGCCCAAGGATCTAGCGTCGTGGGCCCTGCGATTGCGTTTTGAGCCCGAGGATCCAGCTGCATTGCCTGTTTCTATATTGAACTATGCGGTAGAAACTCTAAAGATGGAGGAACACTTAAAAATTACAGCTCTTCTTCTCTCCTCACTTCAATCTTTATAGCATTTAGGCAGATGTAAACCTTTTTAAGTACAGTTCATGCCATTAAATCAAATATGAAAATAATCATATGCAATGATAATATTAGAGTGCATGTGCCATTTGATCTAATGAACTTTGAATTAACATACATTGCTGGGTTGGTTTGGGTTCATTCATGGCGACAAATTGGATCGGTTCCGACCAGATGAGTCTTAAAACCATACCCACATGTAGCACAATACATTTGGGTGTTCAGTTTGTACAAGAGGCATGCCGTTTACTGATCTAGACTATCAACGTAATGGGCCTTATTGTGGATGAGCCATGTGCTGAAAATTGAGATTGATCCTAGCTATAGAATTTATGGGCATTTTTCGGTTGAGTGAGAACTATTGCTGTATTTATTTACTAACCACATATTTTTGGGCCACTTATTGAATGGTTAGGAACTTTCTATCCCATAGATATTCAGTGTGTGGACCATCCACAGTGGGGCCTAATATTGGATCACTAAACAATGGGCTATACTTGTAAATAATTAAAACAAAAAGAGCGCTCATTTTGCACAGACCTTTGGCCCTGCTTTATAGAGATGATTAATGATCGAAACTGTCCATTTCATGCAACCTACTGTGAATAGGGCCCAGTCTGATAGAATAGAATGATACTGATCACGGAATTTTCAGGTTGAACATAAATCGTAAAAAATTTTCTTTTAATATCCAAAACTTCTAGGACCCCAAAAATTTTTGAACGGTAGGTGTTTAATCCCCAGTGTGGTCCACTTAAGCCTTGGAACTGTCTTATTTTTGGGCTTGTACCCTAAAATGATATGGCAAAAATGGATGGCCGGTGTGGATAAAACCCATTCATCACGGTGGGCCCTTAGAGCCGTTCCCAGCTAGGGACGGGCGAGAGTAGTACCCAATCGACATCCTTCTTGGATTATTGCCCTATTATCACTAATTTTTGCCCCAGGTTATAGAATAGAGGATAGAACCTGATGGACAGAGTGGATTTTATATATACAAGGTGGTGGGCCATGCAAGCTTGGGTGTTTAACCTTGTTCATGAGCATCACAACGTTCAAAAACTTCACGTGGCCCTCACCCTATAAAATAGAGTAAACTTATGTCTAAAACCTCTAAATTCATGTGGTGTGGTTGCCTGAGTTTCAGAACAGCGTGATTTCAGAACTACCCTTCATCTGTGGAGTTGCCCCACCTGAGTCTTTACAACAGCGTGAATGTTGAAACTAAGATTCGTCTTGGTTTGAGCCCAACCCATGGCTCAGTGGTTGATAAGGTGTGTTTCAACACTCAGGTTGGGGGTGGGGTGTGTGTGTGTGAGTGCGTGTGTAAAAAATATTAAATAAAAAAAAAAAACTTCATCCTCGCGATTAGGGTTGGATGAATTAATAGATGGTACTAGGATCGGTCCCACAATCAACTATTGGCAGGCATCTCATCTCTACTCTTCCCCACAGTGTGACCTACTTGAGTTTTGGATTGGCCTGATTTTTCATTCTTTTGATGAACAAATTAGATAGTACCAAGTAGGCCCCACACTTAACTAGTGGCTGGCATCCCATCTCAACTCTTTCCTGTTACATAGCCTACTTGAGTTTTGGACTAGCCTGATTTTTTTTTTCAAGGGTGAGCTCAAGCCAAAACACTTGATCTCATGTACTTTGTCCCCATGTGCTGTATCACATGGAAGGTTCAGATTTTACGCTCATATATATATATATATATATATATATATATATATATATATATATATATATGAGTTCTGAAAATGCTCTCACGATTTCTCGTGAGAAGTGCAGGTGAGCATTCCTCTCTCTCTCTCTCTCTCTCTCTCTCTCTATATATATATATATATATATATATAGTGTGTGTGTGTGTGTGTATTATGAAACGATTTAACATGGAGTTGAATCTCACTAGAACGTGGCAGGAAGACAAATCTACCACTTACAATACCCTGTAACTTCTTAAAATGAATATTTTAGTCATTTTCTTAATTTTTGATGGACTGTATAAAATAAAAGGAAATTTTATGAAATGTACTTACCACACCTACTTAAATTAACTTTTCATTAAGCTATTTTATTAATAAAGTTAATTGTCATATTAGTACTTTTCATATTATGTGAGGAAGAAATCTCCATCACCAAGATTCAAAAATTCCATTGTTCTTTAATCTAATCTATATTGTTATATGGTATCAGAGTGAAGAGCAACTTGCTCTTCTTCCTCACAGAACGATCCTACGCCTTTGCATCCTCTGCCTCCTCTCAATTTCTTGTCTCTTCCTACCTTCCATAATGCCTTCATCTTCCATTGAAATCCCTGCTTCTCCCTCTCTCATATTTCCTCCCTCTCTCAAAGGATTCTTTACTTTTTGAAAGGCACCCTTACTTGAGGCCTGGCCTTTCGTGCATCACTTGACTTCAAGTTGGTGACCTTCTCTGATGCTGACTGGGCTGGAGATCCTGATAATCGTCGATCTACCTCTAGATCATATATTTTTCTTAAGCTGAATCTCGTCTCTTGGTCTACCAAGAAACAAACTACGGTATCCCGATCAAGCATTGAAGATGAATACCAAGCGTTAGCTAATGCTACTTCTGAACTTATTTGGCTAAAAAATTTATTTCGTTATTTGGGTATTCATCTCTAAGAGCCACTACTATTGTATTATGACAATATTAGTACTACATATACTGTGGCAAACCTAATCTTTCATGCTCGCACTAAGTGTATTGAAATCGATTATCACTTTGTATGGGAATGAGTTGCTCATAACCAACTTCGTATTCTCTATGTTTTAACATATGATCAATTAGCCGAAATTCTCACCAAGAGACTTCCTACGATGCGATTTCAATCATTATCAAACAAGCTCAATGTGGTAATGCCCCTCTATAACTGACTCAATATTCATGCCTCTTTATTTGGAAAGCAATCAATGTATATTGACTGTCCATCTTTGTAACTACATTGGTAGTCAATGTATATTGAATGTCCATCTTTGTAACTGCATTGTATTGATTGTCCATCTCTATAACGGATGTCATTCATTTATATTGGTTGTACCTCTTTGTAACCTTTCATCCATTGTAATCCACATGTTATACACACACCACGTGAGGAAAAAATTGTTGGAGATTGCGTAGAAGCAAACTCAAACAAATGAGACAAAATCAAATGCAAACAAAATATGCAAAGAACGCACAAATTTTACGTGGAAAAACCCTCACAGGAAAAAAACCACAGTACAAAGCGATAAGCAATCTACTATGAAATGATATTACAAGAGACGGATGAACTTACTAATCCAAACAATCCTAAAATCCCTTCTCAAAACCTTAGCTTTTCTCTAAAACACCTTAAGAACATCTTGACATTCACTTAAGATACTCTAATTCCAATTACAGTCGATATATATACTATCACAACCGAAATTAGAAACAAATCGCACACTTAGGTAGTTTTGCACGCGTCATCGATGAGACCTTTGATGGCATCGACAGTCATCGAAGTCCAATCGAAAGCCACCTTCGATGGCATCGAGTAACAACTCAAAAGCTGTTCAACGAGCAACTAGAATTTTTTCGATGACATCAAATAGTCTATCAATGGCATCGACAGACCCTGAACTCAATCAGATTGAAGACAGCTAACAACAATCTCCACCATGGATTCAATCTTCATGCTCTATTGCTTCATCATGTCATCACCATATCTAATCGCTTTCCATCGTATCTTCATCATTGTTTCTTGTGCACACTCTTTCTTCATTATGTCTTCGCCAAGCCCATAGAAGTCATACATAACTTAAACTTCTCTATAGAAACCACCTTTATAAGTATGTCAATCGGATTCATGCTTATATGGATCTTCTTTAGAGTCACACCACCTTCCTCAAACACTTGTCGGATAAAATGATGACGAACATCAATATATTTAGTACGTGAGTGATAAATACAGTTCTTTGCCAACTTAATCGCGCTTTCTCTGTAACAATTAACTGGCATGGCCTCCTTCTGAAGCATAAGTTGATTTATCATTCCTCTCAAGTAAACACATTCTTTAAATGCCTTCGTCACCTCAATATACTCAGATTTAATTGTGGAAAGAGCAACCACAAACCTAAGCTTCGACATCCAACTGATCGCTCCACCCGCTAACACAAACGAGTAGCTATAAATCAACATTTTATTGTCCATATTTCCCGTATAATCGACATCTACAGCCTACCAATTTATCCTTTGACTTTTCAAACGTCAAGATGTAGACTAATATACCTCATATATACTGAAGTAACCATTTCACTGCTTCCCAATGTTGCCTGCCGGGGTTAGTCATGTATCTGCTCATAACACATATTGCATGTGAAATATCTGGTCTCGAAGAGACCATGATATACATCAAACTGCCAATGACGCTCGAATATGACTCATGAGACATCATCTACTTTTCTTCATCTATAGTAGGATATAGTTCAAAAGAAAACATAAAGTGAGCAGCATGGGGTGTGCCAATCAGTTTCGCCTTGTTCATACCGAACTTAACCAATACCTTCTTAAGGTATTCTACTTGTAATAACTGTATCCCGCTCTTTTATTTGTCTCTGTGAATATTTATGCCGAGAATCTTCTTTGTTGCTCTTAAATCTTTCATTTCAAATGTCCTTGACAATTGAGACTTCAATGTATCGATCTCAGACATTCTATGACTGATAATAAGTATGTCATCTATGTACAATACCAATATGATGAACTGTCTATCATTCGGTGTCTTGTATTAGACATAATGATCACATTCACTTATGGTAAACAACTAACCCAACATGAAAATAACAAACCTTTTATACCACTGCCTAGGCAACTGTTTCAAGTCGAATAACGACATCTTTAACATATAAACTTTATTCTATGCCTCTTGCACTTCGAACACTTTTGGTGTCTCCATGTAAATCTGTTCTTCTAACTCCCTATGGAGGAAAGCAGTCTTTACATCCATCTGTTCCAATTCTGGGTTGTATTGGGCAACTAGCGCCAATACAAATATGATAGACACTTACTTGACCATAGGAGTGAAAATTTTACTAAAGTCGATACCCTCTTTATGCGCATATCCTTTCATGACCAATCTCACATTATATATATTATGTTTCTTCTTGTAGATCTACTTACAACCGATCACTTTACATCATACTGAAAACTCCATCAACTCCCATGTCTCATTCTTATACAGAGAGTTCATCTCGTCATGTATGACCTCGATCTACTTCTCAACATCTGGGTCATCTAGTGCGTCTTGAAAGGTAGACAGATTCCCCTCATCCGTAATGAGAGTGAATACAATATTCGAGTTATCTCTGTATTTGGCCAGTAATCTATGATATTTCAGTGGATTGCTTCTAAGAGGTCGCTACTCCACCTATTATTGTACCTCTTCCAGCAGCTCAGGATCTGCCTGTGTATCAGCTTTTTCAATCTCGACATCAATGACCATTGATTTCTCCGGTTCCTTGTGTTCTTCCTTATGGAATACAGGATCCACATCAAACCTAACATCTCTGCTAATTATGATTTTTCGAGTGACCCGATTATAAATTGGATGATTCCAGCATTCCCATTGGCAGGCTACTAATGAATCGTTAAAGAGAAAAGGTACATAAGCGGTCAGGATTCCATGTTCAAAATGCCAAATATCAAACGATCATGACCTGTCAATCTGAAAATATCTGGAGCACTCCCTCATTCGCATTTCTCAGTGGGGGGCCATGAGATCAATGGTTTGGATCAACTAACCATGGGTGATGGCACCATATAATATCTATTATGTCAGCAGACTGTACCTTTTCTGATGATTAGGACACTGTATTTGCTCTGCATGTACTGGTACCATGGTTGATTTGTTGGGCCCCACCATGGATAGATCATGCCCTGTAAATATCCCAGATTGGAAGATCCTACCCATCAATCTTGGACCTTTTTAGTTCAGTGTGGACCATTGCTGCACTTCTCAACCATCTATACGTAGGTCACGGATCGAGAGGTTTGCATTAGAGTGTGGTCCATCTACGATGTGGCCCAGCTGACCAGTGCTCTTGCATCAGTTCCCTGAACCATGGGTCCCACTTGTACTGGTAATTGCTTTTATTGGTGGGGACAGGGTGTACATGTGGACCATTGCTGCCATCTATTTGTAGGCCAACAAGTGAAAGGTCACCATCTCCAATGGGCCCACCAAACTAATGATCAACCCTTCTCTCAAGTAGTGCCCGGAATCAGATGATTCCAACCAGTGATGTGTACAGTGTTCTCGTGCCCCAAATCGGTCCAGTTGGGCCCATGGAGTGGGTGATCCAGACTGTTGATATGATGGACCCTCCTTGGATGGACTATCCACCAAAAATAACCATGTACACGTGGAAGCATCATGCACATCCTCGACAAAATGATCATACAAGCTTGGCCTTACTAGAAGAGGTAAAAGTCAAATACAAATATGGAATTAATTCATATTACACGTGTGAATTGGCACATATAAGCAAATGCTACTGTCCACTTTGTGGGCCCCACTGGTAAAGGGCCCTAATCCAAAACAATTACACTTGTAAAGTAATCCCAGCTATCCAATTTAATGGACACTCACCCATTTAGTATAGACGGTTGTGTTTTTGTTTTCCTTTTATTTATTTATTTAAATTATCAAAATTAGAGCTGGGCATTGAGTCGAGTCAGACCGAGTTAGGGCTGATCTGACTCAATCTGGTTTTAAAATAGGCCTAACCTGAACTCGACTTGACTCGGTATCCAATCCAGCATGCCTAAACCGATCCGAATTCGGGTTTGGCCTGGACTAATCCGGACTAAGTCCGACCCGATCAAAAGTACCGAGTTGATTCGAGTTGGCACCGAATCGAATTGTGAGAGAGAGAGAGAGAGAGAGAGAGAGAGAGAGAGGTGATGGTGGTGTATAGCTGACGAGCTTGGAAGAGGAGGGAGGGAGTGGAGAGAAGATAAAGAGAGGAGGGCAGTGATGGTAGTGGGTGCTTGCTGGGCTTGGAAGAGAAGGATGATGAAGGGAGAGAGAGGGTGTGAGATTGGGTTGGGGTTGAGTGCAGCATACAGGGTTAGATATACTTAAAAATTAGGATTTTTTATTATGCATACCCAAATCCAAGCTGAGTCGGTTTCAGATTGACTTGAGTCTGATAGGATCGAGTCGGGTCGAGTTACCGGGTAACTCGAACTCGACTGGGTTTGAATTTGAACTGGGTGAAGCCTACTCCCATTCAGTTCAGGTCGGGTCGCCTTGTGCCCAACTGTCCCTTGATTCAAAATCATGCCATTTGAGGGCGAGAACAAACAGTCAGGATTGTTCTATTGGTACAATTACCGATATGGACATCCATCCTTGGGCCCACAATCGCTCTTATAATGATGGACTATCGGGCATGTGGACAAAAACTAATATTTTCTTCTGAAAATGCACCGGATGCCATCATGGAACGTGGACTAATTCTATTATTTATCAACGGTTTATGATGGTGGTGGGCCCACTAATACTAATAAGATTATTATAGTCTAAATGAGATGCTATGTTTTGAAAGAAATGGATGGGTAGAATTAAATTCTCTCAGCTGTCCATTTTACTTCGTAAACAGTCAGCTCAGAGAAATGGGTGTGACACGTGTAGGGCTGCAACTTGGGTTCGGATCATCCATATCACCAGTTTGAACTGTCCATTAGGTTCAGTCTACATTTTGTCCACTATACTAGAAAAATGAAATCAACATGATAGTCCTAAGCATTAGATCTATCTTCTGAGAACAATCTTGTCCATCCAATTTTTCATGCCACTGACTTAACATGTTGGGATCACTAATGGACGATCTAGATGGGTGATGTTGGATCCATGGAGTGGGTGATCCAGACCGTTGATATGATTGGACCCCCCCACCAAAAATAACCGTGTACACGTGGAAGCATCGTGCACATCCTCGACAAAATGATCATGCAAGCTTGGACTTACTTAGAAGAGGTAAAAGTCAAATACGAATATGGAATTAATTCGTATTACACGTGTGAATTGGCACATATAAGCAAATGTTACTGTCCAATTTGCGGGCCCCACTGGTAAAGGGCCCTAATCCAAAAAATTACACTTATAAAGTAATCCCAGCTATCCAATTTAATGGACACTCACCCATTTAGTACAGATGGTTGTGTTTTTATTTTCCTTTTATTTATTTATTTAAATTATCAAAATTAGAGCTGGCATTGAGCCGAGTCAGACCGAGTTAGGGCTGACCCGATTTGATCCGGTTTTAAAATAGGCCTAACCCAAACTCGACTTGACTCAGTACCAAGTCTAGCATGCCTCAACGGATTCGAATTTGGGTCTGGCTCGGACTAATCCGAACTGAGTCTGACCCAATCAAAAGTACCGAGTTGATTCGAGTTGGCACCTATTCGAATAGAGAGAGAGAGAGAGAGAGAGAGAGAGAGAGAGAGAGAAGGGTGGTGATGGTGGTGGGTAGTTGCCGAGCTTGGAAGAGGAGGGAGGGAGGGAGGGAGTGAAGAGGAGATAAAGAGAGGAGGGTGGTGATGGTGGTGGGTGGTTGCCGGGCTTGGAAGAGAAGGATGAGGGAGGGAGGGAGAGAGAGGGTTTGGGATCGGGTTAGGGTTGAGTGCGGCATACAGGTTAGATATACTTAAAAAATATAATTTTTTATTATGCATACTCAAATCCGATTCGAGTCGGTTTCGGATTGACTCAAGTCTGATTGGATCGAGTCGGGTCGAGTTACTGGGTAACTCGAACTTGACTCGGTTTGAATTCGGATTGGGTGAAGCCTACTCCCATTCGGTTCGGTTCGGGTCAGACGAGTTGCATCATGCCCAAAATCATGCCATTTGAGGGTGAGAACGAACAGTCAGGATTGTCCTGTTGGTACAATTATGGGTATTGACATCCATCCTTGGGCTTACAATCGCTCTTATAATGACAGACTATCGGGCATGTGGACTAAAAACTAATATTTTCTTTTGAAAATGCAACGGATGCCATCATGGAATGTAGACTAATTCTATTATTTATCAACGGCTTATGATGGTGGTGGGCCCACTAATACTAATAAGATTATTATGGTCTAAATGAGACGCTATGTTTTGAAAGAAATGGAAGGGTAGAATTAAATTCTCTCAGCCGTCCATTTTGCTTCGTAAACAGTAAGCTCGAAGAAATGGGTGTGACACGTGTAGGGCTGCAACCTGGGTTCGGATCATCCATATCACCAGTTTGAACCGTCCATTAGGTTCAGTGTACATTTTGTCCACTACACTAGAAAACTCATATCAATATGATAGTCCTAAGCATCGGATCTATCTTCTGAGAACAATCTTGTCCGTCCAATTTTTCATGCCACTGACTTAACATGTTTGGATCACTAATGGACGATCCAGATGGGTGATGTTGAGGCAAATGAGTACAAATGCAACCAGGTGCATGGAAGTACTGTCAAACAGAAGGCAGACCCTAAATAATAAATACATTCAAGCCAGTTATTTAATACTCTGGCTTTATATAAGACGATACACAGGCGGCGTCCAGAAATGTATACATGTGGCATGCGTTAACTCAAATACACCATTTAAATTGTGGAACCCACTCCATCCAATGCACTATCCCAAAATCAGATTGGTTGATCAAACAAATTCCTTGATTCTAGGACACTTGTCGGCTGACCTGGACGGTCAGATGTTTTCAATTTCAACCATCCAATAATATCCACCGATTTGATCTAAAGTGGGGTCCATTGGGTTGGCCCATTTTGCATTATTTCTTTGCCACGTGTACAATTTCTCAATGCTGCATATCATCCATCAGCATACGCTAGCACATTTGCCAGCGTTGCAGAAACGGGCCAATCCATGCCATCCATCAGCTGGATCAGATCATCTAGATGCTCTTCCCCAAAACGAATCTTATCAACTCAATAGGTGGGCCCTCATATTACAAACTGGGTAGTGCAACGGCTAGATTATTGGGCCAGGGAATCTACATATTGATACTCATCTGATGAATGGATAGGATCTGATATCCATGTGCTGTGCTGGCACACGTCTGGCATGTGCATGAACCTCAGATCCATGCTCTGCACGGGATGAGAGTTGCTATGCCGCCTGCCTTTGGAGCCCTCTCCATGAGCACACGTGTGCAAGATCCAAAGCTTCCCGACACGTGGGACGTGCCGTTTCTAGCTTCTGTCACAAAATTCAGGCCGTCGTTCAGGTGGGCCATGTACAAAACAAGTAGATGGTTTACCTGATGGAAAGCTCAGGTATTTTTGCACGCGTGTGACATATTGGCACGTGTGGTTCTTTGGATGGACCATGTGCACGGTATACTCGGGTCTTCATTTCTGACTAGTGAGCCCATGAGTCTGTAATCCAGACCATCCGTCTGGTGACTATTGTATTGGATGGACCATAACTCTAAAAATCTCCTCGACTGGACAATCCCATCCTTTAATTTATAGGGCCACTGACATTTGATAAGAGAAATACAAGTAACGTCCATATTCAACTGGAAAAAGTCCCAAGATCGGGGACTAAGATTTTGAAATTGAGAGATTTTTGGGCCATGGTCCATGGACAGATCAGACCAACCTTCTGATCATCAACCCCATGCAGTGGGCCCAAAAAAACATAGGCCCATCAAGTTGATGGTGAGTCCAATGGGCCATCTGGTCCGCCTAGCCCATTCGCATTGCCTATCAAACAAAGCACACCTGTCACATACCTGGGCATCCTGTCGGGTTAGACCAAGTTAGGACTGACCTGGCTTGACCCGGTTTTGAAATAGACCTAACCCAAACTCAATATGACTCAATACTGAGTTGTTGGAAAAATATATTGAAAAACTGAAAAATAAATTTATTTAAATTTTAACACCAGACCGAATCATGTATAAATATGTTGCCCTTGAAGCATGGCTCATCCTTTCTCAATTGCTAATGGGTTATAGGTGAATTGCTTCCAAAACACGGCGAGCATTCTTTCTTTGATCCTGCATGCAACAATCACAAGGGAATCTACCTAGGAACTCAGTAAACATAGTTGATTGTCTAGTAGATTTGATAAGTGGTTGAAGCCAGTGACTCAAACAGCATTTAAGCTACTTAGCAATTTCTTAGATGGAAAAATGTTTGGAGAAATTAGATTGGATTCTGATGGTAACCATTGGACTTGAATGATTCTAAACTAAGATGGTCCAGTTTATATAGCATATGAGGAGTGGACCGTTGATAGGTGGTCATCGATAGCTCAAAACGTTTGTAAAAATATTTCTAACCGTTGGCTTTAATTTTCGAGCGTTACATATCGTTGGATCAACAATATGACCGTTGGATCATCAAGGCTCGTCCATTTTCGGACCATTTTGACTATTAAGGTTATTAGCCATTTTTAAAATGGTCGACAGTTTTACATCCATTGATCCAACCGTTTCTAATAGCCTATAAAACCTATGCCCATCTTACACTTCTCGCACCACGATTGCATCATCACATGATGGTTCGTGTAAAGTCACAAGAAAGTGCACATGCGAAGTGCACCATCTAATGCTACTACAGCTACATTGCCCATGCCATGCCCAAGCCCGTGCATGCATTCCAGAGCTATGTACTTGAACATGCAAATAGAGCATCTCATCCTCTATTTCTTTAGGTAAGAATACTACCCACTTAACTACTTAGACAACTTTTCTCCCACTCTTTCCGATGTAGGACTAAAGAAAACACAATTTTCTTTTAAAAATTTCAAAACCGTTTTAGAGAAAAATGAAAATTTTAAATATTTTATTTAATTTTTAAATAAAAAATTTCAACAGGAGTCCAACATGTTTGACCCAATCCAAGTCAGGTCTAACCTATACTAACTTGGATTGAGTCCAATCTAGTAACAAGTACTAAGTTGGGTTGGGTGTGGTGGGTATCCATATGCTGAAATTATAGAACAAACCTAGGTGCACCTGCCAAAATTGCAACCTCTATGTCAGCCACACGGCATCTGAAATTTGAAATGTCAAATCTCGAGTTGAGTTAGTACCGAGTCAAGTTTTGAGTTGAGTCTACTGGGTGACTTGAACTCGACTCGGTTTGAGTTCAAATTGGATGAAGTCAACTCGGTTCAGATTGACTCAGTCGAGTTAAGTCTGATCGAGTTGAGTCATCCCGTCACCACCTCTAATCACAGCTCTAATCACATACTTACAGCTGTCAACAGGCTGGGCTAAGGTTTGTCCAAGGCTAGCCCACAAACTTATTCTTGAGCTCAACTCAGGTCAGTCCATGGCTAAAATGTCCCAAGCCCAGCCCATGATGATTATGCATAGCCCAAGCCCTGCCACTCAATTTTCTGCAACATCTGGGCTATTCATTAAGTGTGCCCCTCATGCATTGTAAATCCCAGAATACTCTTCAAATCCTAGGCAGATGGGATCTTTAAAAAACTCTACCCCAGCTCAGTTATTAAACACCTGTAAATGTTAGGCCCCGGCGTGGCCCTTGGGCCTAATATTCCACCCCATGCCCGACTCAAAGCGGGCCAGCCGCGGGCCAGCCCCGAAAGCCCGACACGCCAATGCATCACATTGACAGCCCTAGAACTAGTGTAGAACATGGCATGCCAAACACATCCACCACCATTCAGTAAATGACCCATGCAGAGAACAAGGCCCACATTAGAAAATGGCCCAGCAAGTATCATCAACACCATTCCAACATAATCGATAGTAAACGCAATAGAAAATCCACTAATACTTATAACATGTTTAAGCTTATTTAAAATATTTTATATTTAGAGTCGACAAATACCATAAATTATTATTATTTTGCCGGCAATGAAATTTCATACCCTGCAAGAGAAAATAAAACAAAATATCAATAAATTTACTCTTATTGAATAAGGGTACGTTTGGTTGCACAAATATCATTAAATTTTATGATATTTCATGATCAATCAGTCTAATTTAGTGCAAAATTTCGTGATATATATACTTTTTTCATGAATTTTTTTACAACCAAACACACCCAAACTGGAGTTCAATTTAAAATTGCAAAATTCAATTTGAATTATGAGCAAGCTGCAGTTGAAGTTGGGTATCGGGTCAATATCCCTGGCCCACTTTAGGTAGCGGATCTGAACCGTTCCCAACCCAACCTGATAGGACCCATTTAAGTAAATAGGTCTGGCTCGGGTTTGGCTGGGAGGGTCCCATCTGATTAGTTACAAGCATTGATCTCTACCATCCATTTATAGGTGTAACTAATTGGATGGTTCACCAATCTGATCTTTTCAACTGTAGTTTATCCATGGTGGGACATGACGAATGAATGGTTAAGATCATACCATATAGAAATCGTATGACATATTCTTCTTTTAGATGTTAAGCTGAGGTGCCTTGTACACACCACAGACATGTATGAGATTGGACGCGGTTTGGCTAGTGACGCTGCCATCAGCCAGGTGGTTAGTGGTCGGTGCTATGTGGACCCCACCGTAATGTATTTGTTTTATCCACGACGTCCATCCATTTTGAAAAAAAAAAATAGCTTTGAACCCAAAAATGAGTATAAATAAATCTCAAGTGGACCACATTTTGAAAAAAAAAAAAATTAGCTTTGAACCCAAAAATGAGTATAAATAAATCTCAAGTGGACCACACCATGGGAAAACAGTAGTGATTGAATATCCACCATTAAAAACTTCCTAGGGCCCACTGTAATGGTTATTTGAAATCTAACTTGTTGATTAGGTTATAAAGACTTGGATGAAGGGAAAAAATATATATCATCTTTATAGAAAAACTTTTGTGGCCCCCAAGAAGTTTTTAATGGTGGGAGTTCAATCAACACTGTGCGGTCCACTTGAGATTTGGATCAAACTCATTTTTGAGCTCATATCATAAAATGATCTGGAAGAATGGGTGGACGGCATGGATGAAACACATACATCATGGTGGGGCCCACAGAGCACTGTGAGTAGCCGATTAGTTTCCTATGAGATTGGTTCATCTACGGAACCCCACCACCCCAAAAATCACCCTGATCAGACAATCTTAACCACCCAATCAGAGGACTCTTACAAAGAGAATGTGGGGCTGCTTGATAAAATATCTTTCTCAAAGAGCATTTGATATCCCTACAAGTCATTTGAGACAGACGGTTACGATCATCTGATCAGTGGGACAGGAAACAGGAAGGACACAGTGAATGTACTACAGAAAAAACAGGACACCCATATCTTACCCATACCACAATGTGCTCCTGTTAGCCGTCGGCCCAAAAATAAGGCCGATCCAAACCTCAAGTGGGCCACACAAAAGTTCTTTTTTTCTGTTGGGAATGCAAAGGATAAAAGAAATACCTGGATAGTGGGCCCCACTTCAGCACATCTCGTATTTCTATTTCTCGCGGGCTTGGGGCCCATTACGCATGGGCATTTGCTGGGCTGCTATGGCCTGGAACGGTGGCTGAAATTACACACGCATACATGAGAAATCCAGTGGTTCAAGTCCCACTCTATGAAAATTCGAGTTTAAAGATAGCATCTACCGTCTATTTTACGTATGTGATTGGATGATAGTTGCTACTTACGCATTTTCATGCACCCCAATATCTTCCAATGTGGCACGCATGTGAGATCCAGGCCAATTGGCAGGTGGGCCATTGCATTTATGCCCCCTGAACCAAAAATCAGTCTGCCACATGTGTGTAATGAAAAGGTACGGTTCAAAATACTTACAAACCGTCCATGTGCAGTATATGTGTGTCCCACCTGATGAGATAAACGACTTGATTTTCTGGGCCAGGGCAGACTCACGGTGGGGCCTACACAATGAACGGCCTCGATATGCAAGCATGTCACATCACCCAAGTGCTAACCAAACAAGAGATGGACAAGAATCCTCTACAATACCTATTGTACTAGTTGGGTAAAACATGTGAGCTCGACGGGACCACACCAAGTTATGCGTGTGACATCCACACCGTCCATCAGGTGAATGTTCACATGCTAACCGTACAAGCAAGAGGATCATCCAGGCACAAAACTCAGGTGGGTCAGGCCATGGAGATATAATCTAACGGTGTGGCCTGGTTTAATTTTGGATCCGACCGACACAAACCAATGGTTGTCTTCTTCTCTCCATTGTTCCCTGTGATGGGGCCCACGCGAGCTATGGCTCTGGCTGATTTTTGGATCCAGGACCTAAGATCAAGGGAATCAGCTGATGGGTGGAGCAGATGTGGCACACAGAAGACGGTGGGCCCACAGAGCTTATGTGTAGTTCATGCTTCATATACAACAGGTATTGTCGAAAATTCTGGTCCACAAGTGATGATCTTCAGGATGCGATGCAACCTTTCCATTGTTCATGCATCATTGAGAAACAGCAAATCCAAACGTCATGTGGGGCTGTCAACCAGTCGGGTCCTACAGTACCCAGACCCGGACTGATTGGAATTCGGGTGCCCATCGGGCATTTTGGCCTTGGTTTGGAGTCGGATCCACATCAAATAAGGGCATTTACATGGCGGTCATCACACGTGTGCTGCTGAGGAAGTGCACAAGATCTTACCCGTTTATGGCTTAGCAAACCCCATTCCAATAATCAATATATAGTTAATATACCGCATCATTATTAGGATTGATCCAACCTTATCGAATTCTAAACGGGTCCAAGATGGTAGACCCGACATGGACCCGAGTCGAACCGGTTTACAAAACCACGTCCAAAATGGCTACCTGAACTCGACCTTATTTATAAAGGGTCCCAGAAATTGGACCCAGACCTGTTAAAATTGGGTCGGGTCCATTTGGTACCTGTTTACTTAGATAATACATGGTGTGGTCCACCACATGCATCTCCACCATGATAATTAAACATAGGTTGTTGAGGCATCTTACTTTGAGCTGAAGTCTCTTCAGTGTAGATAGCAAAAGATTATCTCCAACAAGCATTCTCATCTTCTGAATCATCTCCTTGCGAGTAATTCTCTTGCTCTGAAATGGACCCGATAGATACATGTGTGATCGAGACCGTTCAAATTCAAAGATTGGGCCATGCTATGAATCAAATCAATGTACCTTGTACAAGTTACAGTTGTAGAGCAGCATGTCTTTGACGAAAGGCGAAAGGCGATGTTCAATCGCGTGGAACAGCATCGTGAACGGCAACCAACCCGAGGTGGGCCATTTCGGTTCTGAGGCTGTGTTTTGGCCGTTGGTTTCCTGTGTATGAAATGCAAAACAGATGAAAATGAGAATGAATTCTTATACAATGCTCGATCAAGCAGTTGCTCTGCCCAACAAAATATACCTGTGGGGCCCACCTTCGGGTGATCCAGATAGTTAAGTGCAATGGACCAACCTGAATATCTTATGGGGCCCACCGGATCGTGGGTTTATGATACCAAAAGGTGGGCCCCATAAAGCAACCAAGCAGTATCCAACCATTTCTCGATTGAACAAATATAATGCCATTTCTTATAATCGATCACAACATAAGAATGATCACATGTTTTCAAATCGAACTGAGTTGGGCCCACTCCTGATGTGTATGCAGAATTCATGTATGCAGAATCGACAGACCGATAACAGAGAACTCAGGTGAGATGTACCACAGACTAATATACAAGCAGGCCTAAAATGCATGTATTCACGTGGTGTGGGCCACCCGAATTTTGGTGTCTCTGTCCTGGTGGGGCACACCTGATGACTAGGTTGATGTTATATACAGAACAAGTTGGACCCTACATCACGTCTGGAAATTTCAATTATGGGTGTCCTGCTCTGATGCAGGGAAGGATGTGATGAGGTCAATCACTGTATTCCTCATGGATAACTACCCTGAGTCCACGGAGCTCTCTGAATTTAGGAGGGATGGAACTAGAAATAATTTCTAATAAATTTGAAATAAATTGATTGGTGATAAAAAAAAAAAAAAAAAACAAAAACAAAATTAGTGAACTCAAACTTACGACGGAGTTTTAGACTCAAAACTTCAACTCAAAACTCCAAAAAATGTGACTTACTAGGAATAAAAAACCTACTAGTTTATAGACAGTCATGATTCCTACTCAACTTCATGGTTTTCGGCTAAAAATAGTGAGTGCCAAATTTGGCCTAATCATATTATTCTCTTAATTTTTCTATGCCATTTTTTATATTGGGCGCAATTCCTAAAACTCAAAGGATCAAAAGTTATGATCGAATTAAAACTTACTATTTATAGTAAAAATAAAAATAAAATGAACTTTTGACCATCGATATGATGGAATCTCATAAATTAGGCTATGCAACCGGGCGTAGTGGGTTGGTTGTCTAAAGTACCTTATCCTACCCAAAAATCATATATGATTCGTTGAAAAACTCATTCTGGTTTGTGAGATACGATTGTTTTAAGGTTTTGATAGTCCTAATCACTTCCACCTCCGATCGGGCCTTCTTTGGTCTGTCTTTGCCATGAAAGTGTCCACGACCTGCTCTATATCACCCTCCCCATTGATCTCTCTCATGTGGCCCACCTGAGTTATAGATCAATTTGGATTTCAGGACCTAGGCCCAACATATGGGGGGAAAACCTAATTGATGCGTTGGATAACACACACTCATCATGGTGGGTCCTGCAAAGCTCAAACTTATGGTAATTACCATAACTTGCAACCTATGTCATCAAAACCCTTAAATTCCTTTCTTCTTATTGATGTAATCAAGTTTTGCAAACTAGGATTCAATCAGGAAAACAAACACAAACCAAGGGCTGTCAATGGGCCGGGCTTGGGCCAAGCAAGGCCTGAGCACAGCCTAACCTAGCAACAGACCAGAACAAACAAGCTCAACCCAGCTAACGATGAAACCTCAGCTAGGCATGATTATTAAACAGGCTTTAAATTTTAAGCCAGGACTTAGTCCTTGGGGTTTAAGATTCCAGCTCAGGCCCAGACCAAAGCAGGCTAGACCTGAAAGCCCATGGGCTAACCTGGTCCATTAACTGTCCTACTCACACCCACACATGTACAAGTAATAAAAAACTAAGAGCTAGGCTGACTTACAGGATGTAGGGCTAGGATCACTTGCTGACCACTTCTCATCACAACATCGACAGTGCCCTGACCATCTCTTTTCCCAGCCAAATGCTCTGTGGAAAGAAAATAATCTAAGCAACCCAAAATCAAGGACAGGCTCCACAATATACGAAAGGTGAATTAGCCATTCAACAGCAGCATCTGCTCAATGGACCTTTGATTCGGTGGGCCACCACATGAATGGACCATATTCCAAAAATAATCAAAAGTGGACAACTCCACCCAACTGTTATGAATTTTGCCTATTGAATTTGGACCCCTGATCGCCTTGATTTTTTGACAAATGCTCACTGCACTCCATGTGGGGCCCCTCCAAATCAATGGTCTGATCGCCACACGCAATAGTGATAGTGTCATTCTCAAACAATGAATTGAATAAACTAACTTGTATTATATTAAAGGACGGCTGGATTACCTCGGACAGAAGGAGGCAGTGTGAAGCTGACGACATACTCAGGATGTATGTGTGTATTCATGTGGGTGGGCCACACGACATAATGCTTTGGGTCCTGAAGATCATCGACGCCACTATCAAAATTCTCAGAGCTGGGATGGTATTGATTGGTTCCATGTCGAACTTGTTCCATATTTCCCATAATTGCTCGGCAAAACACCATGTGTTGTATGCCATTGTTGTCTAACTCCGAGTAGCATGCACTGTGGACAGCCAATACAATCAGCATTTCATTTCAATAAATAAAGGAAGTTACCATCATGGATTTTGATCGAGTCCAAAAAGAATGGTTAGCGATTGCATTCGGCCCACCATCCTTTTGAAAACATCATCAAGCGTTCTGGATCATTCATCTGGTGGGGCCAACTAGATGCGAAATGGACCAAAAATCCCCTCCATGAAACAATTCTACCCAAATGATCAATGGACTTATTCACTAGCATTGACTGTGTGCTGTTTTTCTTTCCAAAGGAAATGATCACATGCATTCCAACATTTTGATCTGTGTGGGACCACCTGAGCTGTGTTTGTGGAATCCGAACCGTCCATCTAGTGTTCTTCCTCATGGGCACTATACATCCCGAAATCATCCCTATCAAAAACATAGGTGGGACACACCACATGGAGCAATGCATAGCCATATATATAAAACATGATGGACCCCACACGAAAGTTTCAATGGTGGATGTCCCCATATCCAGTGCCCCTATTTTTTAAAAACCTTTAGTGTGGCCCACCTGAGTTACAGATTAGGAGGATTTTGATAGCTTAAGACTGTTACGAGGGGCCTGCATCTAATAGACTGGTTTGATGGCATTATCACATCACGGTGGGCCGCACACAGCTCGAAAAATATGATAATCACCATAGGATTGAATGCATGTGATCATTCTCCCTCCTAAACATTTCATCACCTGATTGATTTTTTGATGGATAAAGTTGTAGGATTGCATTCACTATGGGGGCCACTAAATGAAAGGTCAGGATTGCTTGTAGTTAAGGGCTACCTATATGACAGAATGCTAGCCCAAATGAAAATGCCAGCAATTCAAACCAAGAATTCGGCATCACTTTATCTCAAAAATCATATGTAAAAATTGGAAAATAAATAAATAAAATCACCTGATATGAGCATGTTCATCAGGCGAGAGATAAATGCCGTTGCTGTAACCTGATCCACCCACCGGCTCGCCGCAATTCCAGAACCCATAAAGTATTATCCCAATCACACCCTCTCTAGATGATCCATGCCATCCACCACAGACATTAGCATAGCCCCTATACCTCTTTGTGATCTCTATCTGTTTCTCGAACGATTTTAGCCGTGTGATCGCAACGGAACCCGACGGTGAATGACGATAAATACCAACTAAGTTTATTGGTGTGATGAGGCCACTGAACCCAATCAAGAAAGTGTTCTGAACTGCAATGAACTCTGGCTCGTCTCTCGCCAACCTCACCAATTTCTTCCACAAAACGGCGAATGTAAGATCTTCCATGGGCCGAACCACATTCTCCGCGGCCACTTGTTTAACCTTCGAGCTCACTTCAATGTCAATCTCTGGAAAGGGCGGAACATTGTGAAGTTCTTCTTTGCCACTCTGGCACAGAACAACATTTTTCACCTGGGCTACTTCAACCGCCGGAATTGCTCTAATCTCTTTAGAACCTGAAACCTTGTCATGGGCTTTGTCCAGCCCATGACGTCGATCGGCATTTTCAGTGTTCACTGCTTCAATTCCCGGACTCGTTTCAATCCCTTTAAAGCCTGAAACCTTGTTAAGGACTTCTTGTGAAGCGATTTTTTCTGGGCTCGCTCCTTTAACTTCTTCAAAGTTCGAAACCTTCTTGCAAACTTCATGGGGCTGTAGGTGTGGAGTGACATCTTCCACACTTTCTCCTTCATCATCTGAGCTCACTTCGATCGGTGTAGAGCCTGAAACCTTGTTATGGACTTTTTCTGGTTCGGGGTGCGGAAGGACATCTCCCGCACTCACTATATCGGGCTTTGGGTGAGGGAGGTGTCCTTTCACACTCCCTTTGCTTCCTTCAATACCCAAGACCTTGTCATGGTTTTCTTCAGGGAGCGGAATAACATTTTCCGCGTTCGCTCCTTCAATGCCCTGACTCACGTCATTTCCCGCCATTTCTAAAACCTTGTTTCGGTCTTTTTCGGGTTGTTGGAGTGGAATGACATTTTCCTCACTCCTTTGTACGCCTTCAATCCCCTCAACGTCTGAAACCTTGTTTTGATCTTCTCCAGGATGTGGACTAACCTCATTTCCCTCTGCTGCCAGGAGTGGAACAACATTTTCCACACACATCCCTTTCACCTTCTGACTCACTTCCATCCCCTCAAATCTTGAAACCTTGTTGTTGTCCGCAGGTGCCGGGCATGGTATAACATTTTCTCCAATCTCTTCTTTAACATTTGGATTCACTTCAATCTTCTTAGAACCTGAAACCATGTTGCGATCCACGGGCACCGGATTATCTTCCCCTTGCCCCCCATCGGCAAGATGTAACTTGATCTTTTGGCTATTGCAAGGCCCACAACCATCGTCCACTGGGAAAAAGCACTTCCCAGACTCGTCAATCCAAGCAACAGATCGGTGCATCCCGCCTTTCAAGTCAATCAAGATCATGTTGAGAAGATCGACTAGGTATGTGGACTCCCCCATCAACACCTCAACAGCTGATCGCTTGGCTCTGAATGCTTCGACAAGTGACACCGTCACGTCCTCAGGGAAGTCTCTCCACTGCTTGTTGTAGTAGTACATTAAACATCGAGGCAATCTACTTTGGAAGAAATTCAGGTAATTTCTGGAGATAGCAGATTTCCGCGACGGCCGCGCCTCGTCGCCGTCACCTCGCAGACACTTGGAGCGGGTCATGGTGCCGTGGGCCCTGCGATTGCATTTCGAGCCCGAGGATCCAGCGTTGTGGACCTTGCGATTGTGTTTCGAGCCCGAGGATCCAAAGTCGTGGGCCCTGCGATTGCGTTTCGAGCCCGAGGATCCAGCTGCATTACCTGTTTCCATACTGAACTATGCGGTAGAAACTCTGAAGATGGAGGAACACTTAAAAATTAAAGCTCTTCTTCTCTCCTCGCTTCAATCTTTATAGCATTTAGGCAGATGTAAACCTTTTTAAGTACAGTTCATGACATTGAATCAAATTTGAAAATAATCATATGCAATGATAATATTAGTATGCATGTGTCATTTGATCTAATGAACTTTGAATTAATATACATTGCTGGGTCGGTTTGGGTTCATTCATGGCGTCGAACTGGATCAGTTCCGAACGGATGAGTCTTAAAACCATACCCACATGTAGCACAGTACATTTGGGTGTTCAGTTTGTACAAGAGGCATGCGGTTTACTGATCCAGACTATCAATGAAATGGGCCTTATCGTGGATGAGCCATGTGCCGAAAATTGAGATTGATCCTAGCCATAGAATTTATGGGCATTTTTTGGTTGAGTGAGAACAATTGCTGTATTTATTTACTAACCACATTTTTGTGGACCACTTATTGAATGGTTAGGAACTTTCTATCCCATAGATATTCAGTGTGTAGACCATCCACAGTGGGGCCTATTATTGGATCACTAAACAATGGGCTGCACGTAAATAATTAAAACAAAAGGAGCGCTCATTTTGCACAGGCCTTGGGCCCTGCTTTGTAGAGATGCTTAAAGATCGGAACTGTCCATTTCATGCAACCTACTGTGAATAGGCCCCAGTCTGATAGAATAGAATGATACTAATCACGGAATTTTCAGCTTGAACATAAACCATCAAAAATTTTCTTTTAATATCCAAAACTTCTAGGGCCCCCAAAAAGTTTTGAACGGTAGGTGTTTAATCCCCAGTGTGGCCCACTTGAGCCTTGGAACTGTCTTATTTTTAGGCCTGTACCCTAAAATGATCTGGCAAAATGGATGGACAGTGTGGATAAAACCCATTCATCACGGTGGGCCCTTAGAACTCCTGTCCGTTCCCAGATAGGGACGGGCTGGAGTAGTTCCCAATCGACATCCTTCTTAGATTATTGCCCTAGGTTCTGATTATCACTAATTTTTACCCCAGGTTATAGAATAGAGGATAGAACCTAATGGACAGAGTGAATTTTATATATACAAGGTGGTGGGCCATGCAAGCTTGGGTGTTTAACCTTATTCATGAGCATCACAACGTTCAAAAACTTCAGGTGGGCCTCACCCTATAAAATAGAGTAAACTTATGCCTAAAACCTCTAAATTCATGTGGCGTGGCTGCCTGAGTTTCAGAACAGTGTGATTTCAGAACTACCCTTCATCTGTGGTGTTGCCCACCTGAGTCTTTACAACATCGTGAATTTTGGAACTAAGCTTCATCTTGGTTTGAGCCCAACCCATGGCTCAGTGGTTGATAAGGTGTGTTTCAACACTCAGGTTGGGGGTGGGGTGTGTGTGTGTGAGTGCATGTATAAAAAAATATTAAATAAAAAAAAAAAACTTAATCCTCGTGATTAGGGTTGGATGAATGAATAGATGGTACTAGGATCGGTCTCACAATCAACTATTGGCAGGCATCCCATCTCTACTCTTCTCCACAGTGTGACCTACTTGAGTTTTAGATTGGCCTAATTTTTCATTCTTTTGATGAACAAATTAGATAGTACCAAGTAGGCCCCACACTCAACTAGTGGCTAGCATCCCATCTCAACTCTTTCCTGTTGCATAGCCTACTTGAGTTTTGGACTGGCCTGATTTTTTTTCAAGGGTGAGCTCAAGCCAAAACACTTGATCTCATGCATTTTGTCCCCATGTGCTGTATCACATGGACGGTTCAGATTTTATGCTCATATATATATATATATATATATATATATATATATATATATATATATATATATATATATATATATATATATATATATATATATATATATATATATATATAGATAAGATGCTCTCACGAGTTCTCGTGAGAAGTGTAGGTGAGCATTCCCCTCTGTGTGTGTGTGTGTGTGTGTGTGTGTGTGTGTGTGTGTGTGTGTGTGTATTATGAAGCGATTTGACATGGAGTTGAATCTCACTGGAACGTGGCACGAAGACCAATCTACCACTTACAGTACCCTGTAACTTTTTTAAATGAATATTTTAGTCATTTTCTTAATTTTTGATGAACTGTATAAAATAAAAGGAAATCTTATGGAATGTACTCACCACACCTACTTAAATTAAATTTTCATTAAGCTATTTTATTAATAAAGTTAATTGTCATATTAGTACTTTTTATATTATGTGAGGAAGAAATCTCCATCACCATGATTACAAAATTCCATTGTTCTCTAATCAAATCTATATTGCTATATGGTATCAGAGTGAAGAGCAACTTGCTCTTCTTCCTCACGGAACGATCCTACGCCTTTGCATCCTCTGCCTCCCCTCAATTTCTTGTCTCTTCCTACCTTTCATAATGCCTTCATCTTCTATTGAAATCTCTGCTTCTCCCTCTCTCATATTTCCTCCCTCTCTCAAAGGATTCTTTACTTTTTGAAAGGCACCCTTACTTGAGGCCTGAACTTTTGTGTGTCACTTGACTTCAAGTTGGTGGCCTTCTCTGATGCTGACTGGGCTGGAGATCTTAATAATCGTCGATCTATCTCTAGATCGTATATTTTTCTTAGGTTGAATCTTGTCTCTTGGTCTACCAAGAAACAAACTACGGTATCCCGATCAAGCACTGAAGCTGAATACTAAGCATTAGCTAACGCTACTTCTGAACTTATTTGGCTAAAATATTTATTTCGTTATTTGGGTATTCATCTCTAAGAGCCACTACTATTGTATTGTGACAATATTAGTACTACATATACTGCGGCAAACCCAATCTTTCATGCTCACACTAAGTGTATTGAAATCGACTATCACTTTGTATGGGAATGAGTTGCTCATAACCAACTTCGTATTCTCTATGTTTTAACACATGATCAACTAGCCGAAATTCTCACCAAGGGACTTCCTACGATGCGATTTCAATCATTATCAAACAAGCTCAATGTGGTAATGCCCCTCTATAACTGACTCAATATTCATGCCTCTTTATTTGGAAAGCAATCAATGTATATTGACTGTCCATCTTTGTAACTGCATTGGTAGTCAATGTATATTGAATGTCCATCTTTGTAACTGCATTGTATTGATTGTCCATCTCTGTAACGGATGTCATTCATTTATATTGATTGTACCTCTTTGTAACCTTTCATCCATTGTAATCCATATGTTATACAAACACCACGTGAGGAAAAAATTGTTGGAGATCGCGCAAAAGCAAACTCAAACAAACGAGATAAAATCAAATGCAAACAAAACACGCAAAGAACACACAAATTTTACGTGGAAAAACCCTCACAAGAAAAAACCACAGCACAAAGCGATAAGCAATCTACTATGAAATGATATTACAAGAGACGGATGAACTTACCAATCCAAACAACCCCAAAATCTCTTCTCAAAACCTTAGCTTTTTCTCTGAAACACCTTAAGAACATCTTAACATTCACTTAAGATACTCTAATTCCAATTACAGTCGATATATATACTATCACAACTGAAATTAGAAATAAATTGCACACTCAGGTAGTTTTGCACGCCTCATCGATGAGACCTTTGATGGCATCGACAACCATCGAAGTCCAGTCGAAAGCCACCTTCGACAGCATCAAGTAACAACTCCAAAGCTGTATAACGAGCAACTAGGATTTTCTTGATGACATCAAATAGTCTATCAATGGCATCGACAGACCCTGAACTCAATCAGATTGAAGGCATCTAACAACAATCTCTACCATGGATTCAATCTTCATGCTCCATTGCTTTACCATGTCATCACCATATCTAATCGCCTTCCATCGTATCTTCATCGTTATTTTTTGTGCACAATCTTTCTTCATTATGTCTTCGCCAAGCCCATAGAAGTCATACATAACTTAAACTTCTCTATAGGAACCACCTTTATAAGCATGTTGATCGGATTCATGCTTATATGGATCTTCTTTAGAGTCACACCACCTTCATCAAACACCTGTCGGATAAAATGATGACGAATATCAATATATTTAGTACGTGAGTGATAAATAGAATTCTTTGCCAACTTAATCGGGCTTTCGCTGTCACAATTAACTGGCATGACCTCTTTCTGAAGCACAAGTTGATTTATCATTCATCTCAAGTAAACACATTCTTTAAATGCCTTCGTCACCTCAATATACTCAGATTCGATTATAGAAAGAGCAACCATAAACTGAAGCTTCGACATCCAACAGATCGCTCCACCCGCTAACATAAACGAGTAGCCATAAATCAACATTTTATTGTCCATATTTTCCGTATAATCGACATCTACAGCCTACCAATTTATCCTCTGACTTTTCAAACGTCAAGATGTAGTCTAATATACCTCGTATATACTGAAGTAACCATTTCACTGCTTCCCAATGTTGCCTACTGGGGTTAGTCATATATCAGCTCATAACATATATTGCATATGACATATCTAATCTCGAAAAGACCATGATATACATCAAACTGCCAATGACGCTCGAATATGACTCATGAGACACTATTTGCTTTTCTTCATCTATAGTAGGACATAGTTTAGAAGAGAGCATAAAGTGAGTAGCATGGGGTGTGCCAATCGGTTTCGCCTTGTTTATACCGAACTTAACCAATACCTTCTTAAGATATTCTACTTGTAATAACTGTAGCCCGCTCTTCTATTTGTCTCTGTGAATATTTATGCAGAGAATCTTCTTTGTTGCCCTTAAATCTTTCATTTAGAATGTCCTTGACAATTGAGTCTTCAATGTATCGATCTTAGACATGCTATGACTGACAATAAGTATATCATCTATGTACAATACCAGTATGATGAACTGTCTATCATTCAATGTCTTGTAATAAACATGATGATCACATTTACTTATGGTAAATAGCTAACCTAATATGAAAGTAACAAACCTTTTGTACCACTGCCTAGACAACTGTTTCAAGTCGTATAACGACATCCTTAACATATAAACTTTATTCTATGCCTCTTGCACTTCGAACACTTCTGGTGTCTCCATGTAAATCTATTCTTCCAACTCCCCATGGAGGAAAGCAGTCTTTACATCCATCCGTTCCAATTCTAGGTTGTATTGGGCAACTAGCGCCAATACAAATATGATAGACGCCTACTTGACCGCAGGAGCGAAAATTTTACTAAATTTGATACCCTCATTCTGCGCATATCCTTTCGTGACCAATCTCATCTTGTATATATTATATTTCTTCATATAGATCTACTTACAACCGATCACTTTACATCATACTGAAAGCTCCACCAACTCCTATGTCTCATTCTTATATAGAGAGTTCATCTCGTCATGTATGACCTCCATCTACTTCTCAACATCTGGGTCATCTAGTGCTTCTTGAAAGGTAGACAGATTCCCCTCATCCGTAATGAGAGTGAATACAATATTCGAGTTATCTCTGTATTTGGTCAGTAATCTATGATATTTCAGTGGATTGCTTCTAAGAGGTCACCACTCCACCTATTATTGTACCTCTTCTAGTGGCTCAGGCTCTGCCTATGTATCAAATTTTTTAATCTCGACATTAATGACTATTGATTTCTCCGGTTCCTTGTGTTCTTCCTTACAGAATACAGGATCCTCATCAAACCTAACATCTCCGCTAATTATGATTTTTCAAGTGACCCGATTATACAACCTATATCCTTTCACTCCATCACCATAACCTATAAAAGTACATATTTTCACCCTTTGTTCTAGTTTATTTATCTCAGTTGACGATACATGAGAGTAAACATTGCAACAAAAAATCCGAAACTGTGAGTAGTTAATATCATGACCACTTCACACTTCTTCTAAAATCTTACCATTTATTGGTGTAAATAGGGATCAATTTACTAGGTAACAAGTCATGTTGACGACCTCATTCCATAGTTCCTTGCCCAATCTAACATTACTTAACATACTTCAGGCTCTCTCTAAGAGAGTCTGATTCATTCATTCGGCTAAACCATTCTGTTCAGGTGTGTGCTTTACTGTTTTGTGTCTTATAATCCTCTCATCTTTGTAAAACTAATTGAATTCCTTTAAAGTGAATTCATATCCATTGTTTGTCCTTAAAACCTTTAGTTCCTTCCATGTATGCGTTTCAATCATTATCTTCCACACTTTGAATGTGGCGAATATATCGGATTTATTTCTCAGGAAATAAACCCACACTTTCCTAAAGTAGTTATATTTGAATGAGATAAAAAGCGGTGACCCTTCAATAGAAACAATAGGCGACAAGCCTTATACATTTGAATGCACATACTCTAGTACACACCTATAAACATGCTTTCCCTTATTAAAAGTTAGCCGCAATTGTTTACCATATATATAATGCTCACATATATGAAAATCAACGCTTTTAAATATAGGGATCAGAGAAAGATAAGAAAGTACCTTCATACTGCATTCACTCATGTGGCCTAAACGTGCATGCCACAAACATGATGATGTGGACTCCGCTACAAAGGTTGTAGCTACACTCGATATGGTATTCCCGATCAACTTGTAAATGTTGTTATTCCGCCACTCTTTCATTTTCATGAGTACCTCTTTAGATACTTTAAGGACCCAATCAAAACTTGTGAACTTGCATCCAAGTACCCCTAATACTTTAAAAGAGATCAGGTTCTTATTGAGGTCTGGAATGTGTTGCACATATGTGAGATACACTCCACCCTATTGAACATCTTGATGCGTAATGAACTAATTCCAATCACCTTACATGCAATGTTATTGCCCATAAAAACTTATCCACCATCACACTCGCTATAGGTGGTGAACCAATCTCTGTGAAAAGTTATGTGGTATGAGGCCCTCAAATTTAAAATCCAGTCGTTATTGAGATAACCGGATTTAGATGCAGTCAAGACATCACCACCATCCACATCTCACTAGATCACGTTGTATTGGCCTCTTTCGTCGCATTCTCAGATTTCTTTCATTTTTGTGCCTTATGATTTTAACAATCCTTTTTCATTTATCCTGTCGTCATTCCACACTTTCAACACTTCATCTTGCCATTCCCTTTCGATTTGGATATAGATTGAAAATTCTCATTCTCCTGTTCAGAATTCCTTCAATTGGTAACTAACACATCTGTAGATGTACCCTCGCCACTATCTTTCCTTCTCAACAGCTTCTCAAGGGCTGAGATGATAATTTCAACATCAATGGTATCCCTACTGTGGATCAAAGTGTCTACGAGATTCTCGTAAGACGGTGGAAGCGAATCTAACAGAATTAAGGCTTAATCTTCTTCTTCGATCTTAACTTCTACATTCGTCAGTTTATAGAGCAATTCACTGAATGTGCTCATGTATTTATTTATATTAGATCCCTTCATCATCTTAAGATTATAAAACTATTTCTTACAATAAAGATGACTGCTCAGGGATTTCCTCATGTACAAACTACTAAGTTTCGTCCATACCCTTGCGGTAGGATTTTAATTTAGGACATTGTAGAAAAAGTTGTATGCTAGACATAGGACGCTTTGTCTTGCCAAGGAGAGCTTGTTACAATCATTGTTGAACTAAAAAGCTTCTCATTTTAACCTTCCATAGTTCAAAGTTATTTTTCCCGTTGAACTTCTACGTTTCGTACTTCATGTTAAACCCTTTCGTCGACATGTTTCATATTAGAACTCGAAAACCTAACATTATCTCTGATACCACTTGTTAGGGATTGCGCGGAAAAAAACTTGAATTCAATCAAATGAGACGAAATCAAATGCAAACAAAACGTGCAGAGAACATACGAATTTTACGTGGAAAAATCCTCATAGGAAAAAACCATGGAACAAAGTGACAAGTCATACACTATGAATTGATATTACAAGAGATGAATGGACTTACCAATCCAAATAACTCAAAATCCCATCTCAAAACCCTAGCTTTGCTCTGGAGCACCTTAGGAACGTCTTAACATTCATTTAGAATATCCTAATCTTAATTACACTCGATATATATACTATCACAATTGGAATTAAAAACAAATCGCGTACTTACCCAGTTTCGCTCGTGTCATCGATGGGACCTTCAATAACATCGAAACCACCTTATAAGCTTGATCCAAAACTTACGTGGCCCTAAGAATTTTTCAATGGTAGAGATTCAATTCAACTATTTCCTATGGTTTGGTCCATTTGAACATTGGATATGCCTCATTTTTGGACTCAAGTCCTAAAATTATTTGGTAAAATAGATGGATGGAACGAATAAAATACAAAAATCATGGTGGACCTCACATAGTTTACTTAGTACGCTGAGCGCAGTAAGTTATACACTACAACAATCCGCTTCCCCGAAAATTAGCTGGAAAATGGATGGACGGCGTGGATAAAACATGTACCATCATAGTGGCCCCACAGAGATTTTCCACCACCGACCAGTAATGCTATGTGCTACACAGCCAAAATCCAAAACCACTAGAGGGGTCCGTTCAAGCTTGTAGCTACGGGAGCCAAGCCGAGTTTAACCATAATTCCTATGGAAGCCGATTATGTCTTATCCCCGCCGGACTGACTCGTTCCAGACTAGGCCACTGTGGGGCCCATCGTAATGTATAAGTTTTATCCATGCCATCCATACATTTTTTTAGATCATTTAAGGGCATGGAAATACAATTGAGGTAGATTCAAGGCTCAAGTGGACCACACAATAGGGACTGAATTTCCACCGTTGCAAAATTCTTGGGGCCGTAAGAAGTTTTGATCAAGATGATATTGTGTTTTCCCTTCATCCAAGTCTATGTGAAATTATGAACAGTTTGGATGAAAAATAAACATCATGGTGGGCCATAGGATGGTTTCAACAGTGGGTGTCACTATCACCACTGTTTTCTTTGATGTGGTCCACTTGTGCCTTCGATTTGCCTCATTTTTTGGATCCTATCCTAAAATTATCTGTAAAAATGAATATATGCATGGATAGCCATACATCATTGTGGACCCCACAGGACCCCTGCGTGGACTGAGTCCATCCTGATGCAATCCGCTTCCAAAACAGAGACGCAAACTCACTATTTGATTAATAGTCCGCGGGACTACCTTTAATTGCTGATATGGTCCATCTACATGAGCCCCCCCCCCCCCCCCTCCGTTATCGGTGCCACTCGACCATTGAATACCCACCGTCGATAAGCCAAGGTGCATACATCATAGATCTGATTATTGTAACCATCCAATTAGTGTATTTCACTTGTTAATTCAATGCTTGATGGTTAGGAATGATAGGGTCCACCAGATAATCCACTCGGTGGAATTTTTTACATCTTAGGGTCTATATGATGCTTATGTTGATGGGCCATATCTTTGAATGGGTGGGCCTCAACTTATTTAGGGTGTCCATAACATTTCTATAATTAGATGATCTTAAATGATAAGGAAGAAATATACCGTTAAAAAAAATATCATAACAATCCACCTTCGGCAAAAGGTGGCCAGAAACCGACGGCTAGTATCTTGCAATCTAGGTGTTTTATGAGGATGCGAAATGCCTCCTACCTCCGCCCGCCTGTAGCCTCGAACGGGCAGTTCTGTGGGCGGGACCATCGTGATTTATCTGTACATCCAAGCTGTCCATCCCTTTTCTCGTATCATTTTAAGGCATGAACACAAAAATGAAGCATATCCAACGCTTAAATGGACCACACTACAAATGACTTTAATTTGGTATGGTCCACTTGAGCATTGGATTTACCTCATTTTTGTGTTATTACTTAAAATAAGTTGAGAAAAGGGATGAATGGCCTAGATGTACATGTACATCATGGGAGGCCTGCCCACAGAAATGCCCCGTTCGGGGCTAGAGATCGGCGGGGGTAGGACGCAATCCGCGTCCGTTTCATGACGATTTGGATTGCGTACCGAGTTACTTAGTAGGATCTTATCGTACTTATTAAACTCTGTTGGGCCCGCCGTGAATGTATATGATCTATCCACGCTGTCCATCTATTTTTCCATCTTATTTTAGCGATTGATCCCAAAATTTAATCATACCCAATGATCAAATGAACCATACCATAGGAAACAATTGAAATAATGATTTCCACCATTGAAACCTTTTTAGGGCCCACAATGATGTTTATTTCTCTTCAAACCTGTTCATACGATCACACAGACATGGATGAAGGGGAAAAAACAAATACAAGCTTGATCCAACACTTCTATGGCCCCCAAGAAATTTTCAATGGTAGATATTCAATTCACAATGTTTCCTATGGTGTGGTCCGCTTGAGTTTTATATATACTTCATTTTTATGCTCAAGCCCTAAAATTATCTGGTAAAATGGATAGATGGAGTTGATAAAATAAATAAATCACGGTGGACCTCACAAAATTTACTCAGTACGCTATACGCTTCCGTTTTCCGAAACCACCATCTACATCGGGCCCCATATGTCAGGACGCGGATTTCCTGCGAAATTCTTGCCCATGGATGATGGGTGGGGTCCACGGAGATGTTTGTGAGAAATCCACTCTGTTCATCAATTTTGAGAGCTCATTTTAAGATCTGTGCACCAAAAGTGAGGTGGATACAAAACTCAAGTAAGCTACATGAGAGGAAAAAGTGGAGATTCAGTGATCACCGTTGAAGCATTCTCATGGCCATAAATGTTTTGTATCAGGAAACAATTTTTGTGCTTTCACTTCACCTCAGTGGGAATGACTTTATAAACGGTTTGAATGGCATATAAACATCAAGGTGGAGTCTAGCAAGGTTTCAACGGTAGGCATTTCTTTCCCAATTTTCCCTGTGGCGTGACCCATTTGAGTTTGGGATACACCTCATTTTCGTTAGAATGTACTAAAATAGCTCTCGACAGAGTGAAATATTTTTCACAAATATACAGGCGTACCCTACCCAGCATCCTTGCGCAGGAAAACTGCCTCCCATGTGTCACAGAAATCGGATTGCATACTGAGTTACTCAGTACCTCAGTTGGGCCCACCGTGAATGTATGTAGTCTATCCACACCAGCCATCTGTTTTTCCAAATAATTTAAGGGGTTGAACCCAAAATTGAAGCATATCCAAAGATCAAGCCGATCATACCACAGGAAACAGTGGGAATAATGATTTCCACCATTGAAATCTAGCTAGGCCCCACAGTGATGTTTATCTGTCATCCAACCTGTTCATAAGATCATACAGACATGGATGAATGGAAAACATAAAAATAAGCTTGATTCAAAACTTACTTAGTCCCCGAGAATTTTTCAACGGTAGATGTTCAATTTACACTGTTTCCTGTTGTGTGGTTCATTGTAGCGTTGAATATGCTTCATTTTTGGGCTCAAGCCCTGAAATTATCCAATAAAATGAATGGACGGAGTGGATCAAATACATAAATCCTGGTGAACGTCATGGAATTTACTCAGTACGGTAAGCGTACTGAGTAACTCAGTACGCAATCCACTTCCTGCGTCACGAACCGTGTGCCCACCTGTAACGGGGCGCGGATTGGCTACTGACAGGTTGAATAACGAGACTGCTACTGAAGTGACGTCACCAAGTTTTGTGGGCCCACCATGATGTATGCTTTGTATCCACTCTGTCCATCCATCTTGAGAGATCATTTTTAGGTAAAATCCAAAGAATGAGTCACATCCAAAGCTCCAGTGGACCCCACCACAGAAAACAGTGGGGAGAGTGAAACCACCGTTAAAAACTTCTAAAGGCCACAAAGGTTTTAGATAAAGCTGATATTTGTGTTTTCCCTTCTTTAATGTCTTTGTTAACTTTTGAACAGGTTAGATTTCAAAAAAGTATCATGGTGGGCCTTAAGAAGGTTTCAACGGTGGGTATCACTCTTCCCGCTGTTTTCTTTGGTGGGGACCACTAAAGCTTTGGATTTGTTTCGTTCTCTAGGTCATGCCTAATAATAATATCTCCAAATGAATGTATGGTGTAGATACAACACATATATTATAGACAGGTCCACAGATCTATCACTTCCGTAGCGAGTCTTGCTAATCAACCTGCAGGTATCTAAGCCGCGTGCCTGTAACGGACCGAGGAATCACATTCGCATTGATAAGAACGCGGATTGCGTCCTGCCTCTATAGGGTCCATCATGATGTAAGTATTTTATCCACACCATTCATCATTTTTCTCAGTTCATTTTGATATATTATCCAAAAAATGAGGTAAGTCAAGGGCTTAAGTGAACCACAAAGTGGGGATTGAACATCCACCATTAAAAACTTATTGGGAGTTGGAGAAGTTTCGGATCAAGCTGATATTTGTTTTTTCACTTCATCCACATCTACATGACCTTATGAATATGTTGGATGGAAAAAAAAAAAATCATGGTGGCCCTTAGAAAGGTTTCAATGGTGGGTGTCATTATCATTGCAGCTTCCTTTGGTGTGGTTCACTGGAGCTATGGACATGCCTCATTTTTAAGATTAGAGTTTAAAATGATCTGACAAAATATGGGTTTTCTCAATAATTCTGTGAGGGAGTGAGAGTTCATGAACACGGGTTTTATGTAGTATCCCATGAGAGAGAGAGAGAGAGAGAGAGAGAGAGAGAGAGAGGTGTACTTACATTGAAGAGAGTCAAAACGAGCATCAGCGTAAAATTGAAAGCTTTGAACTGAAACCCAAGATGGTTAGATATATAGAAAACGCACGCGCATGAGAGAGAGAGAGAGAGAGAGAGAGAGAGAGGTACTTACATTGAAGAGAGAAACGGGTATTAACATAGAATTGAGAGCTTTAAACTGAAACCTAAGATGGTTAGATATATAGAAAACGAGAGAGAGAGGGTTAGAAATGGAAAAGATGAAAAGAAGCGACAGATGGAAGCATGCCCTCGTTATTATAACGTTGGGTATCTTTTGTTTTTATTTTCCGTTTCTGATAGAAAACTTTATTAGAGCTTGTGGCTTTGGCTCCACTCTACCTGGCTTGGCTTTCAATGGTTCCGCGCTATGCAATCAGGATTTGCATAGGGACAGGCCATCCAGACCCTTCATTTTCCGTGGTTGAAGGGTCAGGACAAAAATCAGGATGCTTTGCAATGCAGGTGGTCCACAGTGCAAATCATGGGTGGGTGTTCCCTGACATCTTGTTCCCTACGGTGTGGCCCACCTGAGTGATGGTTGGGATTGATTTGTGAGACCTCTTGGCAGCGTGATATGACATGTCTGATGGACGGGTGCTCCTGCACATATCACGTGTGCCCCACATCTACCCTGTAAATTGGCAGACAGCATGCCACTATACAGCAGATAAGTTGCTGGACCTGAGCGAGATCTAGCTTTCTAGATTTTACTTATTATTATTATCTTTTCATTTGTAAACATATCGTGTGGAGGAATTATTGGATCCTCATCAGCAAACACAGTTGACTATATGAGGCCCATGATATGTTGATCTAGACCCTTGATCTAGTGGCCCTAACCAAGTTCTAACGGTGAAAAATACCCGAATTGGATGATACCAGCATTCCCATTGGCAGGCTACTAATGAATTGTTAAAGAGAAAAGGTACACAGGTGGTCAGGATTTTATGTTCAAAATACCAAATATCAAACGATCAGGACCTGTCAATCTGAGGCCATGAGGTTAATGGTTTGGATCAACTAACCATGGGTTGTGGCACCATATAGTATCCTTTGTGCTAGCGGACCGTATTTGCTCTGCATGTACTGGTACCATGGTTGATCTATTGGGCCCCACCATGGGTAGATCATGCCCTGTAAATATCCCAGATTGGAAGATCTTACCCATCAATCTTGGACCTTTTCAGTTCAGTGTGGACCATTGTTGCACTTCTCAACCATTTATACTTAGGTCATAGATCGAAAGGTTTGCATTAGGCTTGGTCCACAGAAAATAACTGTGTACACGTCAAAGCATCGTGCATATCCTCGACAAAAAGAATAAATTCTGTATTACACGTGTGAAGTGACACATAAGAGCAAATGCTACTATCCAATTTGCAGGCCCCACTGGTAAAGGACCCTAATCCAAAACAATTACATTTATCAAGTAATCCCTGCTATCCAATATAATGGACACTCACCCATCTAGTATAGACGGTTGTGCTTTTGTTTTCATTTTTTTTTAAAAATTATTATTTAAATGATCAAAATCATGCCATTTCAGGGCGAGAATGAACAGTTAGGATTGTTCTATTGGTACAATTTCGGGTATGGATATCCATCATTGGGCCTACAATCGAATGACAGACTATCGGGCATGTGGATTAAAATAATATTTTCTTTTAAAAATGCAACGGATGCCATCATGGAACGTGGACTAATTCTATTATTTATCAACGGCTTATGATGGTGGTGGGCCCACTAATACTAATAAGATTATTATGGTCTAAATGAGATGCTACGTTTTGAAAGAAATGGATGGGTAGAATTAAATTCTCTCAGCCGTCCATTTTGCTTCGTAAACAGTCAGCTCGGATAAATGGGTGTGACACGTGTAGGGCTGCAACTTGGGTTCGGATCATCCATATCACCAGTTTGAACCGTCCATTAGGTTCAGTCTACATTTTGTCCACTACACTAGAAAACTCATATCAATATGATAGTCCTAAGCATCGGATCTATCTTCTGAGAACAATCTTGTCCGTCCAACTTTTCATACCACTAACTTAACATGTATTGATCACTAATGGACGATCCAGATGGGTGATGTTGAGGCAAATGAGTACAAATGCAACCAGGTGCATGGAACTACTGTCAAACAGAACGCAGGCCCTAAATAATAAATACATTCAAGCCCGTTATTTAATACTCTGGCTGTATATAAGACGACGATACACAGGCGGCGTCCAGAAAAGGATACACGTGGCATGCGTTAACTCAAATACACCATTTAAATTGTGGAACCCATTCCATCCAATGCACCATCCCAAAATCAGATTGGTTGATCAAACAAATTCCTTGATTCTAGGACACTTGTCGGCTGACCTGGACGGTCAGATGTTTTCAATTTCAACCGTCCAATAATACCCACCGATTTGATCTAAAGTGGGGTCCATTGGGTTGGCCCATTTTGCATTACTTGTTTGCCACGTGTACAATTTCTCAATGCTGCATATCATCCATCAGCATACGCTAGCACATTTGCCAGCGTTGCAGAAACGGGCCAATCCATGCCATCCATCAGCTGGATCAGATCATCTAGATGCTTTTCGCCAAAACGAATCTTATCAACTCAATAGGTGGGCCCTCATATTACAAACTGGGTAGTGCAACGGCTAGATTATTGGGCCAGGGAATCTACATATTGAAACTCCTCTGATGAATGGATAGGATCTGATATCCATGTGCTGTGCTGGCACATGTCTGGCATGTGCATGAACCTCAGATCCATGCTGTGCACGGGATGAGAGTTGCTATGCCGCCTGCCTTTGGAGCCCTCTCCATGAGCACACGTGTGCAAGATCCAAAGCTTCCCGACACGTGGGACGTGCCGTTTGTAGCTTCTATCACAAAATTCAGGCCGTCGTTCAGGTGGGCCATGTACAAAACAAGTAGATGGTTTACATTGTCATCCACCACCTGAGGACTCGGCTAAGGTCCACCTGATGAAAAGCTCAGGTATTTTTGCACGCGTGTGACATATTGGCACGTGTGGTTCTTTGGATGGACCATGTGCACGGTATACTCGGGTCTTCATTTCTGACTAGTGAGCCCATGAGTCTGTAATCCAGACCATCCGTCTGGTGACTATTGTATTGGATGGACCATAACCTCGATTGGACAATCACATCCTTTAATTTACAGGCCCACTGACATTTGAGAAGAGAAATACAAGTAACGTCCATATTCAACTGGAAAAAGTCCCAAGATCGGGGACTAAGATTTTGAAATTGAGAGATTTTTGGGGCATGGTCCATGGACAGATCAGACCAACCTCCTGATCATCAACACCATGCAGTGGGCCCAAAAAGAACATAGGCCCATCAAGTTGATGGTGAGTCCAATGGGCCAACTGGTCCGCCAAGCCCATTCACAATGCCTATCAAACAAAGCACACCTATCACATAGCTGGACATCCTGGCGAGTCAGACCGAGCTAGGACTGACCTGGCTCCCCCGGGTTTTGAAATAGGCCTAACCCGAACTCAATCTAACTTGATACGGAATTGTTGGAAAAATATATTGAAAAACTGAAAAATAAATTTATTTAAATTTTAACACCATACCAATTATGTATAAATATGTTGTCCTTAAAACTTGGTTCACCTTTTCTCGATTGCTAATGGGTTACAGGTGATTTGCTTCCAATATAAGACAAGTATTCTCTCTTTGATCCTGCATGCAACAATCACGAAGGAATCTACCTAGGAACTCAGTAAACACAGCTGATTGTCTAGTAGATTTGATAAGTGATTGAGGTCAGTGACTCAAACAACATTTAAGCTACTTAGCAATTTCTTAGATGGAAAAATGTTTGGAGAAATTAGATTGGATTCTGATGGTAATTGTTGGACTTGAATGATTCTAAACTAGGATGGCCCAGTTTATACAGCATATGAGGAGTGGACCGTTGATAGGTGGTCATCGATAGTTTAAAACGTTTGTAAAAATATTTCTAACCGTTGGCTTTAATTTTTGAGCATTACATATCGTTGGATCAACAATATGACCGTTGGATCATCAAAGCCCGTCCATTTTCGGATCATTTTGGCTATTAAGGCTATTAGCCATTTTCAAAATGGTCAATAGTTTTACATCCATTGATCCAACTGTTTCCAATAGCCTATAAAACCTATGCCCATCTTACACTTCTCGCACTACGATTGCATCGTCTCATGACGGTTTGTGTAAAGTCACAAGAAAGCGCACATGCAAAGTGCACTATCTAATGCTACTACAGCCACATTGCCCATGCCATGCCTAAGCCCGTGCATGCATTCCAGTGCTATGTTCTTGAACACGCAAATCGAACATCTCATCCTCTATTTCTTTAGGTAAGAATACTACCTACTCAATCACTTATAAACTACAACTTTTCTCCTACTCTTTCCGTTGTAGGACTAAAGAAAACACAATTTTCTTTTAAAAATTTCAAAACCATTTTGGAGAAAAAATAAAATTTTTAAATATTTTATTTATTTTTAAATAAAAAATTTCAACACGAATCCAACATGTTTGACCCGATCCAAGTCCAGGTCTAACCTATACTAACTTGGACTGAGTCCGATCTAGTAACAAGTACTGAGTTGGGTTGGGTGTGGCGGGTATCCATATGCTGAAATTATAGTTCAAAACCTAGGTGCACCTGCCAAAATTGCAACCTCTATGTCAGCCACACGACATCTCAAATTTGAAAAGTCAAATCTCAAGTCGAGTTAGTACTGAGTCAAATTTCGAGTTGAGTCAAATTACTAGGTGACTTGAACTTGACTCGGTTTGAGTTCGGATTGGATGAAGTCAACTCGGTTTAGATTGACTCAGTCGAGTTAAGTCTGATCGAGTCGAGTCGTCCGTCCCCACCTCTAATCACATACTTACAGCTGTCAACAGGCTGGGCTAAGGTTTGTCCAAGGCTAGCCCACAAACTTAATCTCAAGCTCAACTCAGGTCAGTATGGCCCAAGCCCAGCCCATGATGATTATGCATAGCCCAAGCCCTGCCACTCAATTTTCTGCAACATCTGGGCTATTCATTAAGTGTGCCCCTCATGCATTGTAAATCCCAGAATACTCTTCAAATCCTAGGCAGATGGGATCTTTAAAAAAACTCTACCCCAGCTCAGTTATTAAACACCTGTAAATGTTAGGCCCCGGTGTGGCCCTTGGGCCTAATATTCCACCCCATGCCCGACTCAAAGCGAGCAACCCCCGAAAGCCCGACACGCTAATGCATCCCATTGACAGCTTTAGAACTAGTGTAGAACATGGCATGCCAAACACATCCACCACCATTCAGTAAATGACCCATGCAGAGAACAAGGCCCACATTAGAAAATGGCCCAGCAAGTATCATCAACACCGTTCCAACATAATCGATAGTAAACGCAACAGAAAATCCACTAATACTCATAACATGTTTAAGCTTATTTAAAATATTTTATATTTAGAGTCGACAAATACCATACACTATTATTATTATTATTATTATTTTGCCGGCAATGAAATTTCATACCATGCAAGAGAAAATAAAACAAAATATCAATAAATTTACTCTTATTGAATAAGGGTACGTTTGGTTGCACAAATATCATTAAATTTTATGATATTTCATGATCAATCAGTCTAATTTAGTGCAAATTTTCGTGATATATATACTTTTTTCATGAATTTTTTTACAACCAAAAACACCCAAACAGGAATTCAATTTAAAATTGCAAAATTCAATTTGAATTATGAGCAAGCTGCAGTTGAAGTTGGGTCTCGGGTCAATATCCCTGGCCCACTTTAGGTAGTGGATCTGAACCGTTCCCAACCCAACCTGATAGGACCCATTTAAGTAAATAGGTCTGGCTCGGGTTTGGCTGCGAGGGTCCCATCTGATTAGTTACAAGCATTGATCTCTACCATCCATTTATAGGTGTAACTAATTGGATGGTTCACCAATCTGATCTTTTCAACTGTAGTTTATCCATGGTGGGACATGACGAACGAATGGTTAAGATCATACCATATAGAAATCGTATGAAATATTCTTCTTTTAGATGTTAAGCTGAGGTGCCTTGTACACACCACAGACATGTATGAGATTGGACGCGGTGTGGCTAGTGACGCTGCCATCAGCCAGGTGGTTAGTGGTCGGTGCTATGTGGACCCCACCGTGACGTATTTGTTTTATCCACACCGTCCATCCATTTTGAAAAAGAATTTTAGGGTTTGAACCCAAAAATGAGGTATATATAAATCTCAAGTGGACCACACCGTGGGAAAACAGTAGTGATTGAATGTCCACCATTAAAAACCTCCTAGGGCCCACTGTAATTGTTATTTGAAATCTAACCTGTTGATTAGGTTATAAAGACTTGGATGAAGGGAAAAAATATATATCATCTTTATAAAAAAAACTTTTGTGGCCCCCAAGAAGTTTTTAATGGTGGGAGTTCAATCAACACTGTGCGGTCCATTTGAGATTTGGATCAAACTCATTTTTGAGCTCATATCATAAAATGATATGGAAGAATGGGTGGACGGAATGGATGAAACACATACATCATGGTGGGGCCCACAGAGCACGGTGAGTAGCCGATTAGTTTCCTATGAGATTGGTTCATCTACGGAACCCCACCACCCCAAAAATCACCCTGATCAGACAATCTTAACCACCCAATCAGAGGACTTTTACAAAGAGAATGTGGGGCTGCTTGATAAAATATCTTTCTCAAAGAGCATTTGATATCCGTACAAGTCATCTGAGACAGACGGTTACGATCATCTGATCAATGGGACTTACGCATTTTCATGCACCCCAATATCTTCCAATGTGGCACGCATGTGAGATCCGGGCCATTTGTCAGGTGGGCCATTGCATTTATGCCCCCTGAACCAAAAATCAGTCTGCCGCATGTGTGTAATGAAAAGGTACGGTTCAAAATACTTACAAACCGTCCATGTGCAGTATATGTGTGTCCCACCTGATGAGATAAACGACTTGATTTTCTGGGCCAGGGCAGACTCACGGTGGGGCCTACACAATGAACGGCCTCGATATGCAAGCATGTCACATACCCCAAGCGCTAGCCAAACAAGAGATGGACAAGAATCCTCTACAATACCTATTGTACTAGTTGGGTAAAACATATCAGCTCGACGGGACCACACCAAGTTATGCGTGTGACATCCACACCGTCCATCAGGTGAATGTTCACATGCTAACCGTACAAGCAAGAGGATCATCCAGGCACAAAACTCAGGTGGGTCAAGCCATGGAGATATAATCTAACGGTGTGGCCTGGCTTAATTTTGGATCCGACCGACACAAACCAATGGTTGTCTTCTTCTCTCCACTGTTCCCTGTGATGGGGCCCACGCGAGCTATGGCTCTGGCTGTTTTTGGATCCACGACCTAAGATCAAGGGAATCAGCTGATGGGTGGAGCAGATGTGGCACACAGAAGACGGTGGGCCCACAGAGCTTATGTGTAGTTCATGCTTCATATACAACAGGTAGGTATTGTGGAAAATTCTCGTCCACAAGAGATGACGGTCAGGATGCGATGCAACCTTTCCATTGTTCATGCATCATTGAGAAACAGCAAATCCAAACGTCATGTGGGGCTGTCAACCAGTCGGGTCCTACGGTACCCAGACCCGGACTGATTGGAATTCGGGTGCCCATCGGGCATTTTGGCCTTGGTTTGGAGTCGGGTCCACATCAAATAAGGGCATTTACATGGCGGTCATCACACGTGTGCTGCTGAGTAAGTGCACAAGGTCTTACCCGTTTATGGCTTAGCAAACCCCATTCTAATAATCAATATATAGTTAATATACCGCATCATTATTAGGATTGATCCAACCTTATCGAATTCTAAACGGGTCCAAGATGGTAGACCCGACATGGACCCGAGTCGAACCGGTTTACAAAACCACGTCCAAAATGGCTACCTGAACTCGACCTTATTTACAAAGGGGTCCCAGAAATTGGACCCAGACCTGTTAAAATTGGGTCGGGTCCATTTGGTACCCGTTTACTTAGATAATACATGGTGTGGTCCACCACATGCATCTCCACCATGATAATTAAACATAGGTTGTTGAGGCATCTTACTTTGAGCTGAAGTCTCTTCAGTGTAGATAGCAATAGATTATCTCCAACAAGCATTCTCATCTTCTGAATCATCTCCTTGCGAGTAATTCTCTTGCTCTGAAATGGACCCGATAGATACATGTGTGATCGAGACCGTTCAAATTCAAAGACTGGGCCATGCTATGAATCAAATCAATGTACCTTGTACAAGTTACAGTTGTAGAGCAGCATGTCTTTGACGAAAGGCGAAAGGCGATGTTCAATTGCGTGGAACAGCATCGTGAACGGCAACCAACCTGAGGTGGGCCATTTCGGTTCTGAGGCTGTGTTTTGGCCGTTGGTTTCCTGTGTATGAAATGCAAAACAGATGAAAATGAGAATGAATTCTTATACAATGTTCGATCAAGCTGAATTTGAACCGTCCATCAAAATGTACATGTGGGGCCCACCTTCTGGTGATCCAGATAGTTAAGTGCAGTGGACCAACCTGAATATCTTATGGGGCCCACCGGATCGTGGGTTTATGATACCAAAAGGTGGGCCCCATAAAGCAACCAAGCAGTTTCCAACCATTTCTCGATCGAACAAATATAATGTCATTTCTTATAATCGATCACAACATAAGAATGATCACATGTTTTCAAATCGAGCTGAGTTGGGCCCACTCCTGATGTGTATGCAGAATTCATGTATGCAGAATCGGCAGACCGATAATAGAGAACTCAGGTGAGATGTACCACAGACTAATATACAAGCAGGCCTAAAATGCATGTATTCACGTGGTGTGGGCCACCCGAATTTTGGTGTCTCTGTCCTGGTGGGGCACACCTGATGACTAGGTTGATGTTATATACAGAACAAGTTGGACCCTACATCACGTCTGGAAATTTCAATTATGGGTGTCCTGCTCTGATGCAGGGAAGGATGTGATGAGGTCAATCACTGTATTCCTCATGGATAACTACCCTGAATCCACGGAGCTCTCTGAATTTAGGAGGGATGAAACTAGAAATAATTTCTAATAAATTTGAAATAAATTGATTGGTGATTAAAAAATAAATAAATAAATAAATAAAAAAAAAAACAAAAACAAAATTACAATCCTTTAAATAGTGAACTCAAACTTATGATGGAGTTTTAGACTCAAAACTTCAACTCAAAACTCCATAAAAATGTGACTTACTAGGAATAAAAAACCTACTAGTTTATAGACCGTCATGATTCCTACTCAACTTCATGGTTTTTGGCTAAAAATAGTGAGTGCCAAATTTGGCCTAATCATATTATTCTCTTAATTTTTCTATGCCCTTTTTTCTATTGGGCGCAATTCCTAAAACTCAAAGGATCAAAAGTTATGATCGAATTAAAACTTACTATTTATAGTAAAAATAAAAATACAATGAACTTTTGACCATCGATATGATGGAATGTCATAAATTAGGCTATGCAACCGGGCGTAGTGGGTTGGTTGTCTAAAGTAGCTTATCCTACCCAAAAATCATATATGATTTGTTAAAAAACTCATTCTGGTTTGTGAGATATGATTGTTTTAAGGTTCTGACAGTCCTGATCACTTCCACCTCCGATCGGGCCTTCTTTGGCCTGTCTTTGCCATGAAAGTGTCTACGACCTGCTCTACATCACCCTCCCCATTGATCTCTCTCATGTGGCCCACCTGAGTTATAGATCAATCTGGATTTCAGGACCTAGGCCCAACATATGGGGGGAAAACCTAATTGATGCGTTGGATAACACACACTCATCATGGTGGGTCCTGCAAAGCTCAAACTTATGGTAATTACCATAACTTGCAACCTATGTCATCAAACCCCTTAAATTCCTTTCTTCTTATTGATGTAATCAAGTTTTGCAAACTAGGATTCAATCAGGAAAACAAACTCAAACCAAGGGCTGTTAATGGGCCGGGCTTGGGCCGAGCAAGGCCTGAGCACAGCCTAACCCAGTAACAGACCAGAACAAACAGGCTCAACCCAGCTAACGATGAAACCTCAGCTAGGCATGATTATTAAACAGGCTTCAAATTTTAGGCCAGGACTCAGTCCTTGGGGTCTAGGATTCCAGCTCAGGCCCAGACCAAAGCAGGCCAGACCTGAAAGCCCATGGGCTAACCTGGTCCATTGACTATCCTACTCACACCCACACATGTACAAGTAATAAAAAACTAAGAGCTGGACTGACTTACAGGATGTAGGGCTAGGATCACCTGCTGACCACTTCTCATCACAACATCGACAGTGCCCTGACCATCTCTTTTCCCAGCCAAATGCTCTGTGGAAAGAAAATAATTTAAGCAACCCAAAATCAAGGACAGGCCCCAAAATATACAAAAGGTGAATTAGCCATTCAACAGCAGCATCTGCTCAATGGACCTTTGATTCGGTGGGCCACCACATGAATGGACCATATTCCAAAAACAATCAAAAGTGGACAACTCCACCCAATTGTTATGAATTTTGCCTATTGAATTTGGACCCCTGATCGCCTTGATTTTTTGACAAATGCTCATTGCACTCCATGTGGGGCCCCTCCAAATCAATGGTCTGATCGCCACACGCAATAGTGATAGTGTCATTCTCAAACAATGAATTGAATAAACTAACTTGTATTATATTAAAGGACGGTTGGATTACCTCGGACAGAAGGAGGCAGTGTGAAGCTGACGACATACTCAGGATGTATGTGTGTATTCATGTGGGTGGGCCACACGACATAATGCTTTGGGTCCTGAAGATCATCGACGCCACTATCAAAATTCTCAGAGCTGGGATGGTATTGATTGGTTCCATGTCGAACTTGTTCCATATTTCCCATAATTGCTCGGCAAAACACCATGTGTTGTATGCCATTGTTGTCTAACTCCGAGTAGCATGCACTGTGGACAGCCAATACAATCAGCATTTCATTTCAATAAACAAAGGAAGTTACCATCATGGATTTCGATTGAGTCCAAAAAGAATGGTTAGCGATTGCATTCGGCCCACCATCCCATTGAAAACATCATCAAGCGTTCTAGATCATTCATCTGGTGGGGCCAACTAGATGCAAAATGGACCAAAAATCCCCTCCACGAAACAATTCTACCCAAATGATCAATGGAGTTATTCACTAGCATTTGGACTATGTGCTGTTTTTCTTTCCAAGGGAAATGATCACATGCATTTCAACATTTTGATCTGTGTGGGACCACCTGAGCTGTGTTTGTGGAATCCGAACCGTCCATCTGGTGTTCTTCCTCATGGGCACTATACATCCCGAAATCGTCCCTATCAAAAACATAGGTGGGACACACCACATGGACCAATGCACAGCCATATATATATATATATATATAAAACATGACGGACCCCACATGAAAGTTTCAATGGTGGATGTCCCCATATCCAGTGCCCCCATTTTTTAAAAACCTTTAGTGTGGCCCACCTGAGTTACAGATTAGGAGGATTTTGATAGCTTAAGACTGATACTAGGGGCTGCATCTAATAGACTGGTTTGATGGCATTATCACATCATGGTGGGCCGCACACAGCTCGAAAAATATGATAATCACCATAGGATTGAATGCATGTGATCATTCTCCCTCCTAAACATTTCATCACCTGATTGATTTTTTGATGGATAAAGTTGTAGGATTGCATTCACTACGGGGCCCACTAAATGAAAGGTCAGGATTGCTTGTAGTTAAGGGCTACCTATATGACAGAATGCTAGCCCAAATGAAAATGCCAGCAATTCAAACCAAGAATTCTGCATCACTTCAACTCAAAAATCATATCTAAAAATTGGAAAATAAATAAATAAAATCACCTGATATGAGCATGTTCATCAGGCGAGAGATAAATGCCGTTGCCGTAACTCGATCCACCCACTGGCTCACCGCAATTCCAGAACCCATAAAGTATTATCCCAATCACACCCTCTCTAGATGATCCATGCCATCCACCACAAACATTAGCATAGCCCCTATACCTCTTTGTGATCTCTATCTGTTTGTCGAACGATTTTAGCCGTGTGATCGCAACGGAACCCATCGTTGAATGACGATAAATACCAACTAAGTTTATTTGTGTGATAAGGTCGCTGAACCCAATCAAGAAAGTGTTCTGAACTGCAATGAACTCTGGCTCGTCTCTCGCCAACCTCACCAATTTCTTCCGCAAAACGGCAAATGTAGGATCTTCCATGGGCTGAACCACATTCTCCGTGGCCACTTGTTTAACCTTCGAGCTCACTTCAATGTCAATCTCTGGAAAGGCCGGAACGTTGTGAAGTTCTTCTCTTCCACTCTGGCACAGAACAACATTTTTCACCTGGGCTACTTCAACCGCCGGAATTACTCTAATCTCTTTAGAACCTGAAACCTTGTCATGGGCTTTGTCCAGCCCATGACGCCGACCGGCATTTTCAGTGTTCACTGCTTCAATTCCCAGACTCGTTTCTCACCAAGGGACTTCCTACGATGCGATTTCAATCATTATCAAACAAGCTCAATGTGATAATGCCCCTCTATAACTGACTCAATATTCATTCCTCTTTATTTGGAAAGCAATCAATGTATATTGACTGTCTATCTTTGTAACTGCATTGGTAGTCAATGTATATTGAATGTCCATCTTTATAACTGCATTGTATTGATTGTCAATCTCTGTAACGGATGTCATTCATTTATATTGGTTGTACCTCTTTGTAACCTTTCATCCATATGTTATACACACACCACGTGAGGAAAAAATTATTGGAGATCGCGTAAAAGCAAACTCAAACAAACGAGACAAAATCAAATGCAAACAAAACACGCAAAGAACACACAAATTTTACGTGGAAAAACCCTCACGGGAAAAAATTACAGCACAAAGCGATAAGCAATCTACTATGAAATGATATTACAAGAGACAGATGAACTTACTAATCCAAACAACCCCAAAATCTCTTCTCAAAACCTTAGCTTTTTCTCTGAAACACCTTAAGAACATCTTAACATTCACTTAAGATACTCTAATTCCAATTACAGTCGATATATATACTATCACAACTGAAATTAGAAATAAATCGCACACTCAGGTAGTTTTGCACGCCTCATCAATGAGACCTTTGATGGCATCGATAGCCATAGAAGTCCAGTCGAAAGCCACCTTCGACGGCATCAAGTAATAACTCCAAAGCTGTTCAACGAGCAACTAGGATTTTCTCGATGACATCAAATAGTCTATCAATGGCATCGACAGACCCTGAACTCAATCAGATTGAAGACATCTAACAACAATTTCCACTATAGATTCAATCTTCATGCTCCATTGCTTTACCATGTCATCACCATATCTAATCGTCTTCCATCGTATCTTCATCGTTATTTTTTGTGCACAATCTTTCTTCATTATGTCTTCGTCAAGCCCATAGAAGTCATACATAACTTAAACTTCTCTATAGGAACCACCTTTATAAGCATGTTGATCGAATTCATGCTTATATGGATCTTCTTTAGAGTTAAACCACCTTCCTCAAACACCTGTCGGATAAAATAATGACGAATATCAATATATTTAGTATGTGAGTGATAAATAGAATTCTTTGCCAACTTAATCGCACTTTCGCTGTCACAATTAACTGGCATGACCTCTTTCTGAAGCACAAGTTGATTTATCATTCATCTCAAGTAAACACATTCTTTAAATACCTTCGTCACCTCAATATACTCAGATTCGATTATGGAAAGAGCAATCACAAACTGAAGCTTCGACATCCAACTGATCGCTCCACCCGCTGACACAAACGAGTAGCCATAAATCAACATTTTATTGTCCATATTTCCCGCATAATCGACATCTACAGCCTACCAATTTATCCTCTGACTTTTCAAACGTCAAGATGTAGTCTAATATACCTCGTATATACTAAAGTAACCATTTCACTGCTTCCCAATGTTGCCTACTGGGGTTTGTCATGTATCAGCTCATAACATATATTGCATATGAAATATCTGGTCTCGAAGAGACCATGATATACATCAAACTGCCAATGACGCTCGAATATGACTCATGAGACATCATTTGCTTTTCTTCATCTATAGTAGGACATAGTTTAGAAGAAAGCATAAAGTGAGTAGCATGGGGTGTGCCAATCGGTTTCGCCTTGTTTATACCGAACTTAACCAATACCTTCTTAAGATATTCTACTTGTAATAACTGTAGCCCGCTCTTCTATTTGTCTCTGTGAATATTTATGCCGAGAATTTTCTTTGTTGCCCTTAAATATTTTATTTAGAATGTCCTTGACAATTGAGTCTTCAATGTATCAATCTTAGACATGCTATGACTGACAATAAGTATGTCATCTATGTACAATACCAGTATGATGAACTGTCTATCATTCAATGTCTTGTAATAGATACAATGATCACATTTACTTATGGTAAATAGCTAACCCAATATGAAAGTAACAAACCTTTTGACAATTGAGTCTTCAATGTATTAATCTTAGACATGTTATGACTGACAATAAGTATGTCATCTATGTACAATACCAGTATGATGAACTGTCTATCATTCAATGTCTTGTAATAGACACAATGATCTCATTTACTTATGGTAAATAGCTAACCCAATATGAAAGTAACAAACCTTTTGACAATTGAGTCTTCAATGTATCGATCTTAGACATGCTATGACTGACAATAAGTATGTCATCTATGTACAATACCAGTATAATGAACTGTTTATCATTCAATGTCTTGTAATAGACACAATGATCACATTTACTTATGGTAAATAGCTAACGCAATATGAAAGTAACAAACCTTTTATACCACTGCCTAGGCAACTGTTTTAAGTCGTATAACGACATTCATAACATATAAACTTTATTCTATACCTCTTGCACTTCGAACACTTCTGGTGTCTCCATGTAAATCTATTCTTCCAACTCCCCATGGAGGAAAGCAGTCTTTACATCCATCTGTTCCAATTCTAGGTTGTATTGGGCAATTAACGCCAATACAAATATGATAGATACCTGCTTGACCATAGGAGCAAAAATTTTACTAAATTTAATACCCTCATTCTGTGCATATCCTTTTGTGACCAATCTCACCTTGTATATATTATGTTTCTTCTTGTAGTTCTACTTACAACCGATCACTTTACATCATACTGAAAGCTCCACCAACTCCCATGTCTCATTCTTATATAGAGAGTTCATCTCGTCATGTATGACCTCCATCTACTTCTCAACATCTAGGTCATCTAGTGCTTCTTGAAAGGTAGACAGATTCCCCTCATCCGTAATGAGAGTGAATACAATATTCGAGTCATCTCTGTATTTGGCCAGTAATCTATGATATTTCAGTGGATTGCTTCTAAGAGGTCGCTACTCCACCTATTATTGTACCTCTTCCAGTGGCTCAGGCTCTGCTTATGTATCAACTTTTTCAATCTCGACATCAATGACCATTGATTTCTCTGGTTCCTTGTGTTCTTCCTTACAGAATACAGGATCCGCATCAAACCTAACATCTCCGCTAATTATGATTTTTCGAGTGACCCGATTATACAACTTATATCCTTTCACTTCATCACCATAACCTATAAAAGTACATATTTTCACCCTTTGTTCTACTTTATCTCTCTCAGTTGACGATATATGAGAGTAAGCATTGCTACAAAAAATCTGTAACTGTGAGTAGTTGATATCATGACCACTTCATACTTCTTCTAAAATCTTACCATTTATTGGTGTAAATGGGGATCAATTTACTAGGTAACAAGTCATGTTGACGACATCAGTCCATAGTTTCTTGCCCAATTTAACATTACTTAACATACTTCAGGCTCTCTCTAAGAGAGTCTGATTCATTCATTCGGCTAAACCATTCTGTTCAGGTGTGTACTTTACTATATTGTGCCTTATAATCCTCTCGTCTTTGTAAAACTAATTGAATTCCTTTAAAGTGAATTCGCATCCATTGTTTGTCCTTAAAACCTTTAGTTTCTTCCCTGTATGCGTTTCAATCATTATCTTCCACACTTTGAATATGGCAAATATATCGGATTTAATTCTCAGGAAATAAACCCACACTTTCCTAAAGTAGTCATATTTGAATGAGATAAAAAGCGGTGACCCTCCAATAGAAACAATAGGTGACAAGCTTTATACATTTGAATGCACATACTCTAGTACACACTTATAAACATACTTTCCCTTATTAAAAGTTAGCCGTAATTGTTTACCATATATATAATGCTCACATATATGAAAATCAACGCTTTTAAATATAGGGATCAGAGAAAGATAAGAAAGTACCTTCATACTGCACTCGCTCATGTGGCTTAAACCTGCATGCCACAAACATGATGATGTGGACTCCGCTACAGAGTTTGTAGCTCCACCCGATATGGTATTCCCGATCAACTTGTAAATGTTGTTATTCCGTCACTCTTTCATTATCATGAGTGCCCCTTTAGATACTTTAAGGACCCAATCAAAACTTGTGAACTTGCATCCAAGTGCCCTTAATGCTTTAAAAGAGATTAGGTTCTTATTGAGGTCTGGAATGTGTTGCACATATGTGAGATACACTTCACCCTATTGAACATCTTGATGTATAATGAATTGATTCCAATCACCTTACATGCAATGTTATTGCCCATAAAAACTTATCCACCATCACACTCGCTGTAGGTGGTGAACCAATCCCTGTGAAAAGTTATGTGGTATGAGGCCCTTAAATTTAAAATCCAGTCGTTACTGAATAACCAGATTTAGATGCGGTCAAGACATCACCACCATCCACATCTCACTAGATCACGTTGTATTGGCATCTTTCGTCGCATTCTCAGATTTCTTTCATTTTTGTGCCTTATGATTTTGACAATCCTTTTTCATTTATCCTGTCGTCATTCCACACTTTCAACACTTCATCTTGCCATTCCCTTTTGATTTGGATATAGATTGAAAATTCTCATTCTCCAGTTCAGAATTCCTTCAATTGGCAACTAACACATCTGTAGATGTACCCTCGCCACTATCTTTCCTTCTCAACTGCTTCTCAAGGGCAGAGATGACAATTTCAACATCAATGGTATCCCTACTGTGGATCAAAGTGTCTACGAAATTCTCGTAAGACGGTGGAAGCGAATCTAACAGAATTAAGGCTTAATCTTCTTCTTCGATCTTAACTTCTACATTCGTCAGTTTATAGAGCAATTTACTGAATGTGCTTATGTATTCATTTATATTAGATCCCTTCATCATCTTAAGATTATAAAACTATTTCTTACGATACAGATGACTGCTCAGGGATTTCCTCATGTACAAACTACTAAGTTTCGTCCATACCCTTGCGGTAGGATTTTAATCTAGGACATTGTAGAAAAAGTTGTATGCTAGACATAGGACACTTTGTCTTGCCAAGGAGAGCTTGTTACAATCATTGTTGAACTAGAAAGCTTCTCATCTTAACCTTCCATAGTTCAAAGTTATTTTTACCGGTGAACTTCTCCGTTTCGTACTTCATGTTAAACCCTTTCGTCGACATGTTTCATATTAAAACTTGAAAACCTAACATTATCTCTGATACCACTTGTTAGGGATTGCGCGGAAAAAAACTTGAATTCAATCAAATGAGACGAAATCAAATGCAAACAAAACGTGCAGAGAACATACGAATTTTACGTGGAAAAATCCTCAAAGAAAAAACCATGGAACAAAGTGACAAGTCATACACTATGAATCGATATTACAAGAGATGAATGGACTTACCAATCCAAATAACTCAAAATTCCATCTCAAAACCCTAGCTTTGCTCTGGAGCACCTTAGGAACGTCTTAACATTCATTTAGAATATCCTAATCTTAATTACACCCGATATATATACTATCACAATTGGAATTAAAAACAAATCGCGTACTTACCCAGTTTCGCTCGTGTCATCGATGGGACCTTCAATAACATCGAAACCACCTTATAAGCTTGATCCAAAACTTACGTGGCCCCAAGAATTTTTCAATGGTAGAGATTAAATTCAACTATTTCTTATGGTTTGGTCCATTTGAACATTGGATATGCCTCATTTTTGGACTCAAGTCCTAAAATTATTTGGTAAAATAGATGGACGAAACGAATAAAATACAAAAATCATGGTGGACCTCACATAGTTTACTCAGTACGCTGAGCGTAGTAAGTTATACACTACAACAATCCGCTTCCCCGAAAATTAGCTAGAAAATGGATGGATGGCGTGGATAAAACACGTACCATCATAGTGGCCCCACAGAGATTTTTCACCACCGACCAGTAATGTTGTGTGCTACACAGCCAAAATCCAAATCCACTAGAGGGGTCCGTTCAAGCTCGTAGCTACGGGAGCTAAGCCGAGTTTAACCATAATTCCTACGGAAGCCGATTACATCTTATCCCCGCCGGACCGACTCGTTCCAGACTAGGCCACTGTGGGGCCCATTGTAATGTATAAGTTTTATCCATGCCATCCATACATTTTTTTAGATCATTTAAGGGCATGGAAATACAATTGAGGTAGACTCAAGGCTCAAGTGGACCACACAATAGGGACTGAATTTCCACCGTTGCAAAATTCTTGGGGCCGTAAGAAGTTTTGATCAAGATGATATTTGTGTTTTCCTTTCATCCAAGTCTAGGTGAAATTATGAACAGTTTGGAAGGAAAATAAACATCACGGTGGGCCATAGGATGGTTTCAACGGTGGGTGTCACTATCACCACTGTTTTCTTTGATGTGGTCCACTTGTGCCTTCGATCTGCCTCATTTTTTGGATCCTATCCTAAAATTATCTGTAAAAATGAATATATGCGTGGATAGCCATACATCATCGTGGACCCCACAGGACCCCTGCGTGGACTGAGTCCATCCTGATGCAATCCGCTTCCAAAACAGAGACGTAAACTCACTATTTGATTAATAGTCCGTGGGACTACCTTTAATTGCTCATATGGTCCATCTACATGAGGCCCCCCCCTCCGTTATCGGTGCCACTCGACCAGTGAATACCCACCGTCGATAAGCCAAGGTGTATGCATCATAGATCTGATTATTGTAACCATCCAATTAGTGTATTTTACTTGTTAATTCAATGCTTGATGGTTGGGAATGATAGGGTCCACCAGATAATCCACTCGGTGGAATTTTTTACATCTTAGGGTCTATATGATGCATATGTTGGTGGGCAATATCTTTGAATGGGTGGGCCTCAACTTAGATAGGGTATCCATAACATTTCTATAATTAGATGATCTTAAATGATAAGGAAGAAATATACTGTTAAAAAAAATCATAACAATCCACCTTCGACAAAAGGTGGCCAGAAACCGACGGCTAGTATCTTGCAATCTAGGTGTTTTATGAGGATGCGAAATGCCTCCTACCTCCGCCCGCCTGTAGCCCCGAACGGGCAGTTCTGTGGGCGGGACCATCGTGATTTATTTGTACATCCAAACTGTCCATCCCTTTTCTCGTATCATTTTAAGGCATGAACACAAAAATGAAGCATATCCAACGCTTAAATGGACCACACCATAGATGACTTTAATTTGGTATGGTCCACTTGAGCGTTGGATTTACCTCATTTTTGTGTTATTACTTAAAATAATCTGAGAAAAGGGATGAATGGCCTAGATGTACATGTACATCACGGGAGACCCGCCCACAGAAATGTCCTGTTCGGGGCTAGAGATCGGCGGGGGTAGGACACAATCCGCGTCCGTTTCATGACGATTCGGATTGCGTACCGAGTTACTTAGTAGGCTCTTATCGTACTTATTAAACTCTGTTGGGCCCGCCGTGAATGTATATGATCTATCCACGCTGTCCATCTGTTTTTCCATCTTATTTTAGCGATTGATCCCAAAATTTAATCATACCCAATGATCAAATGAACCATACCATAAGAAACAGTTGAAATAATGATTTCCACCGTTGAAACCTTTTTAGAGCCCACAATGATGTTTATTTCTCTTCAAACCTGTTCATATGATCACACAGACATGGATGAAGGGGAAAAAACAAATACAAGCTTGATCCAACACTTCTATGGCCCCCAAGAAATTTTCAATGGTAGATATTCAATTCACAATGTTTCCTATGGTGTGGTCCACTTGAGTTTTATATATACTTCATTTTTATGCTCAAGCCCTAAAATTATCTGGTAAAATGGATGGATGGAGTCGATAAAATAAATAAATCATGGTGGACCTCACAGAATTTACTCAGTACGCTATCCACTTCCGTTTTCCGAAACCACCATCTACATTGGGCCCCTTATGTTAGGACGCGGATTTCTTGCGAAATTCTTGCCCATGGATGATGGGTGGGGTCCACGGAGATGTTTGTGAGAAATCCACTCCGTTCATCAGTTTTGAGAGCTCATTTTAAGATCTCTGCACCAAAAGTGAGGTGGATACAAAACTCAAGTAAGCTACATGAGAGAAAAAAGTGGAGATTCAGTGATCACCGTTGAAGCATTCTTATGGCATAAATGTTTTGTATCAGGAAACAATTTTTGTGCTTTCACTTCATCTCAGTGGGAATGACTTTATAAACGGTTTGAATGGCATATAAACATCAAGGTGGAGTCTAGCAAGGTTTCAACGGTAGGCATTTCTTTCCCAATTTTCCCTCTCGTGTGACCCATTTGAGTTTGGGATACACCTCATTTTTGTTAGAATGTACTAAAATAGCTCTCGAAACGGATGGACAGAGTGGAATATTTTTCACAAATATACAGGTGTACCCTACCCAGCATCCTTGCGCAGGAAAACCGCCTCCCATGTGTCATGAACCGTGTGCCCACCTATAATGGGGCGCAGATTGGCTACTGACAGGTTGAGTAACGAGACTGCTACTGAAGTGACGTCACCAAGTTTTGTGGGCCCACCATGATGTATGCTTTGTATCCACTCTGTCCATCCATCTTGAGAGATCATTTTTAGGTAAGATCCAAAGAATGAATCACATCCAAAGCTCCAGTGGACCCCACCGCAGAAAACAGTGGGGAGAGTGAAACCACCGTTAAAAACTTCTAAAGGCCACAAAGGTTTTAGATCAAGCTGATATTTGTGTTTTCCCTTCTTTAATGTCTTTGTTAACTTTTTGAACAGGTTGGATTTCAAAAAAGTATCATGGTGGGCCTTAAGAAGGTTTCAACGGTGGGTATCACTCTTCCTGTTGTTTTCTTTGGTGGGGACCACTAAAGCTTTGGATTTGTTTCGTTCTCTAGGTCATGCCTATTAATAATATCTCCAAATGAATGTACGGTGTGGATACAACACATACATTATAGACGGGTCAACAGATCTATCACTTTCGTAGCGAGTCTTGCTACTCAACCTGTCAGTATCTAAGCCGCGTGCCTGTAACGCACCGAGGAATCACATTCGCATTGATAAGAATGCGGATTGCGTCCTGCCCCCACCCGCACGGTAATCCGTCTAGGCAGTGCTCTATAGGGTCCATCATGATGTACCCGTTCATCATTTTTCTCAGTTCATTTTGATATATTATCCAAAAAATGAGGTAAGTCCAAGGCTTCAGTGAACCACAAAGTGGGGATTGAACATCCACTATTAAAAACTTATTGGGAGTTGGAGAAGTTTCGGATCAAGCTGATATTTGTTTCTTCACTTCATCCACGTCTACATGACCTTATGAATATGTTGGATGGAAAAAAAAACATCATGGTGGCCCTTAGAAAGGTTTCAGTGGTGGGTGTCATTATCATTGCAGCTTCCTTTGGTGTGGTTCACTGGAGCTGTGGACATGCCTCATTTTTAAGATTAGAGCTTAAAATGATCTGATAAAACATGGGTTTTCTCAATAATTCCGTGAGGGAGTAAGAGTTCATGAACACGGGTTTTATGTAGAATCTCATAAGAGAGAGAGAGAGAGGTACTTACATTAAAGAGAGTCAAAACGAGCATCAGCGTAGAATTGAGAGCTTTGAACTGAAACCCAAGATGGTTAGATATATAGAAAATGAGAGAGAGAGAGAGGGGTACTTACATTGAAGAGAGAAACGAGCATTAGCATAGAATTGAGAGCTTTAAACTGAAACCTAAGATGGTTAGATATATAGAAAACGAGAGAGAGAGGGTTAGAAATGGAAAAGATGAAAAGAAGCGACAGATGGAAGCATGCCCTCGTTGTTATTATAACGTTGTGTATCTTTTGTTTTTATTTTCCATTTATGATAGAAAACTTTATTAGAGCTTGTGGCTTTGGCTCCACTCTGCTTGGCTTGGCTTTTAATGGCTCCGCGCTATGCAATTAGGATTTGCATGGGGGCAGGCCATCCAGACCCTTCATTTTCCATGGTTGACGGGTCAAGACAAAAATCAAGATGCTTTGCAATGCAGGTGGTCCACAGTGCAAATCATGGGTGGGTGTTCCCAGACATCTTGTTCCCTGCGGTGTGGCCCACCTGAGTGATGGTTGGGATTGATTTGTGAGACCTATTGGCAGCGTGATATGACATGTCTGATGGATGGGTGCTCCTGCATATATCACGTGTGCCCCACATCTGCCCTGTACATTGGCAGATAGCATGTCACTGTACAGCAGATGAGTTGTTGGACCTGAGCGAGATCCAGCTTTCTAGATTTTACTTATTATTATTATCTTTTCATTTGTAAACATATCGTGTGGAGGAATTATTGGATCCTCATCAGCAAACACAGTTGACTATATGGGACCCATGATATGTTGATCCAGACCCTTGATCTAGTGGCCCTAACCAAGTTCTAACCGTGAAAAATACCCGAATTGGATGATACCAGCATTCCCATTGGCAGGCTACTAATGAATCGTTAAAGAGAAAAGGTACACAGGCGGTCAGGATTTCATGTTCAAAATACCAAATATCAAACGATCAGGACTTGTCAATCTCGGGCCATGAGGTTAATGGTTTAGATCAACTAACCATGGGTTGTGGCACCATATAGTATCCATTGTGCCAGTGGACCATATTTGCTCTGCATGTATGGTACCATGGTTGATTTGTTGGGCCCCACCATGGATAGATCATGGCCTGTAAATATCCCAGATTGGAAGATCCTATCCATCAATCTTGGGCCTTTTTCAGTTCAATGTGGACCATTGCTGCACTTCTCAACCATCTTATACATAGGTCACAGATTGCAAGGTTTGCATTAAGGTGTGGTCCATCTACGATGTGGCCCATCTGACTAGTGCTCTTGCATCAGTTCCCTAAACCATGGGTCCCACTTGTACTGTCCATTGCTTCTTATTGGTGGGGAAAGGGTGTACATGTGGACCATTGCTACCCTTTTCTCAGCCATCTATTTCAAGGCCACCAAATGAAAGGTCACCATTGTTCGGCATTTTCAAGGCATAGCCATCTACAATGGGCCCACCAGATCAACGATTAACCCTTCTCAAGTAGTATATAATTTTGACGAACCAAATATATTTTGTACTTTTGCAATCTATTCGAAGAAGAAAACACTGGTTTAGAAGATCACTTTGAAATTTTGAAATACATAATACAATAGAAAGAATCTCCCTTTTGATTGTACTATAATTTTTTTAAGTTTCATTGCAGGACGCAGAAGTAGATCTTATTAATTGTTCTGATTCGTTTTTCTTTTGTTTTAGGATTCCTCCGTATCCTATTTCTGATTTATCAGTCTCTACAATTTTAGGAGCTAATGGATCGCCTATATATAATAATGGTAACTGTTTAATTGCTTTTACTATATTAGTGTGTTGTTGGGTCCATGGAGGCGGATTATTTTTTAATCTTTCATATAATGGTTTACATATTTTATGCAGGTCTTGATAAAAATCTCCTATATAGTTAAGGCTTCCTAGGAATCTTTGTACTTGTATTTTATTCTTAATCTCATTGAAAAATTTATCTGCAAATTCTTGGCTCCGTTCTATGGGTATGATTGTGCCTTGAGATATATGATGTCTTAAAATTTTAATTTTGGTTTAAAATAGTTTAATTTTGGTTGCTAAAACAACTAACCCGTTTGTTTTGATAACGTTTAGAAATATTCTTAAATATTTCCAATGTTGTTCTAGAGAATCTGAAAATACTAATACATCATCTATATATACTATAGTGAAGTTAATATAGGGATTGAAAATATCATTCATAATGTTTTGAAACTTTGATGGTGCATTTTTTAAATCCAAAGGGCATGACATTCCATTCATATTGACCAAAAGGTACATTGAAAGCAGTTTTATATCTATCTTCTTCTGCGATTTGTATCTGCCAAAATCCCGACTTCATATCAAACTTTAAGAAAACTTTTGCTGAATATAATCTCCCTAATAAGTCTTTTTTGTTTGGTATTGGATATCATATCTATTATAGTACTTTATTTAGTGGTTTGTAGTTTATTACTAATCTTAAAACTCTTCTTTCTATTTCAGCTGATTTGTTAACATAAAATGCTAAACAACTCCATGGTGATTTACTATGTCTTATCAAACCTTTTTATAATAGTTTGTCTATCTCTTTTTTACAATGCTCTAATAATTCTTTCGACATTTGGATCAGTTTGACTTTTGTAGGTATTCGTGATTTATGAAAGTCTGATTTATATGGTAATTTGACTATGTGCCGTTTTCTATTCCAGAATGCTGTCGGAAGATCATAACATATTTTCTTTTTTAATAATTCTTCAAAATTTTGGATTCGATTTATTGTTCCAGGTAATTTCAGATCTTCGTTGATTTTAATATATTGGATTTGATTTTATCTTGTTTAATATGTTCTTTTTTATGTGTGATTAGATTTATAGATTTTGTTATTAAGACTGACTTTAACTGGTTTATATCCTTAATTTTTGAAAGACTAATAAATTCAAATGTTAATTCATGACCTAGTAAGTTAGTTTTTATTCCAAAGTTATCTACAGTAAATGGTTTAATTAATTCTAAAAATGGTATACCTAGTATGACAGGTTGTATTAAGTTTTTAATTAATAAAAAAGTTGTTTTTAAACATATTCCTTGATTACATACTTCTGCTTTTGGTAATTTATAGTTAATTCGTAGTTTTAATCCACTGGTAGTTGTTAATTGTTCTAAAGTTTTTTCAAAATATTTACTAGGTACTAATCCTTCTTGGATACAATTCATATCTACTCGTGTGTCTATTAAAGCAATTGTGTGGATATGGAATTCTTTATTTATGACAATGGTTAAGTTGACATGCCATTTTTGGTAGTCTATATTAATAATTATATTTAATGCATCTATTTGGTTATTAGTATTATTTTCTATATGAGGTTCTTTATTGGATTCTAAGAAGTATACTTGCTCTTTTAAGTCTTTATGGTTTTCTAATAAATATTTAATATATCTTTTTAAATCTTGTATTTCTCTTTTGTTTTCTTTTACTTCTAAATATAAATCATTTAAAGTTAGTATTTTTTCTTGGGTTGGTTGGAATCTGTCTAGAATTTCTGTAATATTGTATGGAGTTAATGGATTATTTAATTCTATTGGCTTAGATAGAGATTCTTGAAAGTTTTGTAAATACATTCGTTTTAAATCCGGATCACGTAAGTGTTCTACAAAATCTAATAAAGTTCTCTATTCTTTTGTTAGTGTGCATATGAATTTTGTTGAGCATTTTAAACATGTACCAATCTTTTTTTCTTGTTTTGATATATCTAATTCTTCTGAACTAGAATCTGCTTCTTGTTCGGAATCTGTTGTTTTTATGTTATTTGTATTTTCATTAATATTTTGGATATTATTTTCTAATTCTTCTGAGTCTGTTTGGCTGGATTCTGAGGAGTCAGAGGATGAATGCTCTTTTAAAATATTATATAACCTTTTTTTTAATTTTTCATTTATTTCTAGTTCATTTTTTTTTTTTTAAAGCCACAGTTCTTTGCAAAATGGCCTATTTTACCACATTGTAGCAGGTTGGTTTTTTCTGGAAGTAGGATTGGAATTGTCTTTTCATATTAGAGTTAGAATGGTAAGCCTTCTTATTTTTATATATTTTCCTTTTAGGGGTTTGGTATTTTTGTTTCCAATAATATAATTTATTAGAATTTTGTTTATATTTTTTCTTTTTAAAATAATTTTGTTTTAATCTCATTTTTCTTTTAGAAGGAGTTACAATTTTTTGGTATCCAAATTGTTCACAGAAATTCCCTAATTCATGTCTAGTTAGTTTTCTTTCTTTTTTCATTTTATCTTTAAGTCTAATATCTGTGCATAAAGCTAGTCCTTCATTTGTAATAAATGTTATTAGATCTCCATATGTTATTCGATCACAGGGTATATTCTAATTATATAGTTGTCTTAATTTTTATAGGATTATTTCTGCAAATAGTTTTGGTAATCTTACAATAAAACGTTCTTTCCAATATGACAAGTTACAATCTTGTTGTATCCTTATTTTATTGATAAAAGTATCTTTGTACTATCTAAAGTCGTCTAATGTCGGACATCGAAGATTATTTAAGATCTCACTAGTTCTTTGTCTAATATTATTCAGATCTCCTACAAAATGTTTAATGATAGTATATAAAAGGGTATTAACTGCATCTTGAATAGGTTGTCTGTGATCTAAAATAGGTTGTCCAGTGGCTTCTAATTTAATAGTAGATAATAAACGGTCTCAATCTTGTAAGGTTAGATAGTTATCCCACTAGCCTTTGAGTTGACTAGTAAAGTCAAAAATAATTAATTAAGTGGCAGTGAAATCATCAACGCCGCGATTTCGTTAATAAACAGTAGAAACCATGGTCATTTTATGAACTAAATTAATAATATTGTATTCAGACATTCTATCTATGTTCCATTCATATATAGAACCGCTAGAATAAGAACTTTGAGTTATCTGATTTCGTTCTTCTAATTGGAGATCTACTGGAGTAGGTCTGGAGTAATAATTTCTAGTTGTACGAAAAGGGGTGATATATTTAATTTCATTACATTCGATATCAGGGAGAGTTCGTTCTAAAGGAGATATATGTTTGTCAGTATGGTTGATTGGTTCGGGAATAGAGATATTAGCTATTTTTTTGTGATTTCTTCTAGCATTTCTTCTGTAGAGTCTTTAAGTGCAAATTGCACATTTTTAGAAAATTCATGTGGTTTGAATAGGGGTGTTTGGTTGTTAATGTCAAACGAAAATTGTATACGAGTAGAGTCTAAGGAAACATTGTATAATTGTTCAGTTAAGTATTCTATCTTATTTGTAATATTTTCTATTCGATTACTTTGTTCTCCTATGGTTTGTAAATATTGATTTGAATAATTATTTTGGTCTATTATAGTCTTTATCCCTTTCATAATGGTATAGTTAGTTGGAGTAATGAGGTCGCTGTTTTGTATGCTTCTAAAGGGTGTAGTCTGTATTTTAGTATTTTTTATATTTAGTTGAATTGCATCAAAAGGCGGATGTATGGAAGTAATAGTTTTGTTTTCGGTTGTCATCCATTCTTAAGTTGTTTTTGTAGTTACATTTACCTGTCTGTTTTTTGTTTGTGCAGAATAGAATTTATTACGCCAATTAACAAACCATTGGAAGAATGAGATATTTTCTTTGTATTGTATACAATATTTAATATGTAATTTTTTCATATAATCTTGTTTATATCGTTGTGGGAATATTTTATAAAAATTTTCTATGTTTTGTTTATTATAATCTTAATTAAACTCATAACTTATATTTTGCTCGTCTATGATCAAAAAAAATTTCTAGGACAAATATGCTTGGGTCCATTTGGGACTGTGTTGGTGATAGAGTTTCTCAGTCTTCTTGATGAGTTGTATAGTATGGCTGAGTGATATTAGATTGTATTCTAGTCCCTTGTATTCGAGGTTCATCGGTAATATTAGTTCTTGTTTCATCATCTAATCGTCTACTTTGTATTATGATGTTTGGTTGGATTTGCGGTATTTCTACTCTAGAAAATGATGATCTTCTACTAATGTCGATATTTTGTATGTTTAAGGTAACATGTCTAGTGGGATTAAATCGAATTTCTACAGATCTATCTGAATGTTCTATTATTTGTTCTAAGTTTCTATTTTCAACTTATTTGAGGGGGGGTTGTAATTGTGTTAAATTTCAACTTTGTGGTAATTGTATTTGGTTCTACGTGATTGCTTTTGGAACTACTGTATTAGCTTTGTTCATGTCTGTTTGTAATAATATAGTTTGACCTTTTTGGCTTGCTTTAATTGATCTTGGCTCTATACTAGTATTCATTACTTTGTAATAGATTCGATATACTAAGACTAATGGTAAACTTCCATCCATTAAGTGATATCCGCTTGTCTTAATATTAAGTATTAGGGCATGTAAGATATTAGGATCCTTTAAACTTTCACTAAAATTTGGATAACAATTGAAATAAATGGGTCCATTACATAAGCTTGACTCTATGATTCCTAATATGGAGTCATGAAAATTTAAATGCCTACAGTCTCTTAAACATATTAAAGTACAAGCATTTAATCCATCTCTAGTTAATTATTTAATTACTACTTGTACTAATCGTATATGAAGGTAACTATATTTCTTTTTTATATGTTCTATGATTGCTTCTTTTCTAAATAATCTTAAAGTTTCATATTCATTATTTAATCCTATAGTTTGTTCTTTAGTTTTAATAGCATAATCTGATATGAATTCAAATATTCCAATCTTGTAAATTTCTTTAGTTGGTACTTTTGGTAAATGCCAATTTACTAGGTTTTTATTAAAATTTTCATAATTTATTTAGGAACTGTTTATTATATTGTCGTCTAAGAGAGAGGAAGAACTTGCTTCTGATGAGCGTGAAATATTACTATTAGTGCGGAATAGCTTATCCATCATACCACTATTTATAATACTGTTTAGAGACTAAACTGTTCAATTTGGGATCCCTTACGGCAATTTGGCTATTTTGTCCAGAAGCTAATACGGGTCTTCACTTTACAGCAGCAGATCAGTCTAAACAATTATTATAAAATAGTGTTGATCACAGAGCTGTTTTTCTATGAGAGAGAGAGAGAGAGAGATGGTTAGAAATGAAAAATATGAAAATAAGCGACAGATGGAAGTATGCCCTCATTATTATAACGTTGCGTATCTTTTCTTTGTTTTTATTTTCTGTTTCTGGATAGAAAACTTTATTAGAGCTTGTGGCTTTGGCTTTACTCTACTCGGCTTGGCTTTTAATGACTCTGCGCTATTCTTTTTCTCGGGTGAATTGAACTGCCGAAACCCTTATTATATAATGACAAATATGCTTTTTTAATTTGTTTATGCGGTCCAATATCATTCATACTCCATATCTCCACCAAGAGTTAATTAGCTGAAGTGTTTATCAACACTATTTTCGCCGTCAATTTTCTTTGATAATGTTTAAGTAATTTATAATATCTATGCACTAACTTGAGGAGAAATGTTAGGAAATTGGGAGAAAATATCACTCTCCAACATTCAACATGAACAGGTTAGCTACACCAATCTTACTTTGCTCTTCCACTCTACCAAGGGTTATAACTTTAGTTACATCTGTCCATTAAATCGTTGTCTTAGTGTGAGTTTAGAATACCATATTGTTAAGATTTCACTTTATCCCAAGTAACTTCACTGTTCAAATAATTATACTTATATAAGAAATATTTAGGTAGCCTAAAATTAAAAGGGTTCTTCTTATTATGATTTTATAATGTTTATTTAAATATATAATTTGGCACGTAATTTAATGGTTAAATGCAAATGTATTAGGAGGCCTGCAAAATAATTTGTAATTATTATAAATTTACAATCCAATGCAGTAAAGATCTCTTATCCAAACATAAGAATGTATATTTTTCTAGTCTATTTCACAATAATGTTGAAGTATCATTATTTCACTTTTACCAAGCCTATTCAAAACTAGAATTTTTTTACTAAATTATTTATTTATCAGAAGACATAGGTATTATAATTTATAAGCAATAAACATTTTGTAACACCTTGATTCTCAAAACCCGGGGATAGTCGTTCCTCATAGAGAACCCAAGCATTACATTATGAAGTGGACTAACATACATCTAAATAGCGGTAAATTCCATAACATGGAATAAGGCAACATTGCATAAACTGATGATATCAAGAGTAACAACGAGGAAGCTTAATACATGTAAATGAGAGTAAGATGAAATCCCACAACATGGGAAATATTTCATTACAATTCAAACAAGATACAAAATCTGAAATATGAAAGTAAGTAAATCCTAAATTATCAGTCGAGCTCCAAGGGCTCAACAACATTCACATAGAGTTCTTCCTCGCAAACTCCACTTCGGCCGTCCCTGGAATCCCATTATAGGGGTCTTCACCTATTCATCATACCTGTGTATATTTGGTGCAACCGCACGATTGGGTGAGTGAAAACTCAGTGGGAACTTCCCGCAAGGATTCATGCATATCATATCATTCTAAAACAGTTTAAATCAATACATTCAAGTTACAAGGAGATTAATCATAAAATTATAAATAAATGTATGGGTGTATAAATGTATGCTCAAGTCACAGATCTGGGGATGTACATCTAACTGTCAAAATAAAGGGTCGCCCGCGGTAGTAGACTACCTGGAAAAGACCATACAGACTGCCCGTGATAGATTAACTACCTGGAATAGGCTATTTAGACGAGTGCGCCTAAGGACAATCTCTTGAAAAAATACTCAGAGTACGCCCGAGGAGGTATTAAAACCTCTGAAAAGCCTCATAAAAAGAAAGAGTGCCCAAAGTGGCACAAATGCACATGCTCTGTGAGTTTAACTAAAAGTGTTGGAACTTTCAGTAAATCGAACAGACTGTAGCTTACATCGACTACTCGGAAAAACTCATATGTCATGCACCATGATGATGCTCATGTACACTCCATATGATTAACAAGGTTGCTTTCATAGACGTCAGCAAAGACCACAAGATATTAAACATCTAAGTATGATTTCAATCATAGATGCATTTACATTTTTCTAGATCCAAATGAAGGCCCATAAACATGGCATGTCAATCATACTAAATTAGTGACCTATTTATTCTACTTCATAAGAAAGGTGATGTTCCACACCTAGTTTTCGTTGTTCAACTTATGAGATAAAAGGAATGGAAGCATCATATAACTCCTTTCTACTACAATAAAATTATGTCCAAAATTGGCAATTGCTAGGATAGCATAAAGAATGCAAACCTAAACCAAATTAGGTTATCATAAATTGTAGGGCTAGAGTGGTAAAAGTTAATATATTATCCCACATTCATCAATTCCACATATCGATATAAAGTACTAAATTACCATTTGTAACATTTTAATACTATATTAGGTTTAATGTATAACTAGTCTAATATATACAAGGGTTTAATGGAGCAACTTATCATTAAAATAGAAGCAATATATCTAACCCCCTAATGCAACTAATTATAGAAGTACACATGTATATAGGCAATTCCAAACGGGACATAATGAGCACAATACAATTCTTATAAGATGGAATAAGGCACTAAGATTCAAGACAACCCTATTTGATTATCAATTCCAGATTTAATGAAGCAACATTCCCATTGCACAATTTTGCGGTCTTCTTACTCTTATACTATTTTAGAATTCAACAACATGATGAAGCCATGTGGGATATCCCTCACCTAAAGTGGATGAAGTGGATGTTCTTCTTAACTTGTACTTCCTTGTGAGGTGAGTATGATTCGAGATTGACTGCTAGGAAGTATTTCCCAAGAATGTCAGTTTGCAAACGGCACCTGGATGATATATTTCCATGTACGAGTGAGTTAGGACTGAGTTGAGTTAGTTGAGGGTTCTCAACTAACAACTAGTTGAGCTAAGAGATCTACTAATTACAAGATTAATTTAATAATCCATTGGATTCAATGCCTTCTGAATCCCCTCAAATGGTTCTACTATTGGAGTCAAGCTAACTTAGTTGGGAGATTGATCGAGTCAGCCCACAACCGAGTGTAGGGTTGACTCGGTAGGAAAACCGGCTGAGTCAAACCACAAATGAGCAAATTTTTGAATTGCCACTGACCGGGCCCTAATCTCACTTCAATGAGCTGCTTCTCAGGCCCAGCTGAGTCGGGTCTCACTTCTCTAATCCGAAACTGAGTTTCTGACTCAGTAGTGACTTGACTCAGTCGAGTCTTTTCTCCTAGCAATGCCCAAAGCCTAGAAGGTGTCCGTGATCGGTCCCATGCACTGGTCCCTGCTCAAGGTAGACCGATCACAACCATGGATTCATTTCGGGGTTTCCACCCTGATATAGGGATCTGAGTCGCTCAACTTGTGACCAAGTCGAGGTGACTGCGAATACAGTCGGTCGGGTAGTAGTGAAACTTCCATAACGGAGAGGGATTTGTTGCGGTACCTGATCAGGGTGTCGTGTGGACGCTGGAAGGAGCCTGGATTTGGTGTGCTGGGTCGAGGATTTGAGCTGGTGAAACGAGGCCGGGCGTGTTAGGTTGAGGTGGGACAACAACATGTTCTAGCCGGCCCTCAATCTCCCCTATTGTCTCTCACTACCTTCATCTTCTCTTTCAATTTTCTCTCCTCTCTTACTATCTCCTTTCTTTCTCTCAGCAAAAGAGCGAGTCAGGCCAATGCTGACTCGAGGCGAGTTGCTACAGGGCCTGCAACACGCACCAGCGGCCGTTTTCTCACTTTCTTTCCTTATCTCTTTCTATTTCTATATTCAGCCTCCTCGAAAGACGCCCTAAATCCGGCTATTTATAACCTTTACTGTTTCCGGACGTTTCCACAGCTAATCACGAAGATTAGTGTGGAGAGGATTTGAGTTAGCCGCGGCTGGCTTGCAGTCCGGACATCATAATGCATTCGTTCATGAGCGTGGCCCGAAAAAACTCATCTTTATGGACTTTAAGTGGTGTGAGCCACCCGATGAACGGATTGGATGAACGAATGGGCCACATCCTTGGAAGGTGGGTTTCACAGTCCGCTTAAGGAAGGTGGGAGATGATAATGGCAATTTTCAATCGGGTGGTTCATCCATAAATCAGGGCCGTTCGGACGGTCCTGATATGGCTCAAAAATGATCATCTAACGGTGCACGGAGGGCCGTTGGTTAACTCAGTCACTCAATAGGCGAAAGACCTACCGCCGCTTCAATTTCTCGTCCGTATCTCGACTGCTAGGATATTTTTGTTGAAACCTATTCTCAACGCTCCGGATTAGCTTGAGATGAGCTTCTAGGCGTCAATGAACGGCCGAGATACGTTCTTTCCCAAAGAGGAAAGATTCTTTTCGCAATCCGTCGGGTAGGGGCGTGTTTTTGGAAACCACAGGACTGACGGAGCTGTGGTTACGTACGTGGATGCCATCCGAATGTTTCCAACGGTCGGATCTGTCCAAGGAGTGACGTTCATGTCTCAATCCACACCGTCAGGGCATCACCTTTGCAACGCAAGATCAGACACTTTCTATGTCGTTGCAAAGAACTCTCAATCCTATATGTCAACATAGTCAAGGTTAGTGGGACCCTGGTTATCAGATGGACGGTTTGGATTTCCACTTTGTATTCAGATGGTGTCCATAAGCATCGCCAAACGGACAGCCCGTTTTGAGCAGCGCCGGGCGGGAGGAAATTTCAAATTTCCTTGCTTTTGTGATTTTTATCGGGTCAACATTAGTTTGACCCAGTATTTAGATGTTGTGCACGGCGTGAGTACATTATACGTGTACATGCACCTATTAAATGTGGGTTTCACGTGATGATCAGTGTGATCCACACCGTCTGTTTGAATCCACATGTCCTGTTATGGCATTCGACCATTTTTAGGCTATTCATTCGCTTAGGTGGGCCCTACTTTTAACCCTTGACTCTTATTTGTGGATTTGCATTGATCTGGAGGTCGGATTGATTCTAATTCGAATATCAACGGTTAAAAAAATGTCTAAGGGAACACTTAACTAGTAATCAGTTGCTGAATTAGGGATTAGATGACTCAATACGTATTTATAATTTTAATTACCGCCATCATTATGATACTTTTAATAATTTTATTATCATTACTATTATTATTATTATTTGTGGTAATAGTATCTACGATTTCTTGTACTTTTCTCTAGTTGTTTATGTGGGTCACAATATAGGAATCTCAACTTACTGTTATAGGTTTATTTTAATTTAACCATTGAATTTTGCGAATTTAACTGTGGAGTTCTAGTGGTGGGTTGTGAGTATTATGACTTGGTTAATAACTTAGGCTTTGTGTAGCCTCCTACAGATATGCAATTTGGTGTATAATGGTAACATCCGTGTACGCAAAAGCACGGGGTGTTACACTTTTACAATTCATTACAGTCATAATTCACTACTTCAAATAGGTCTTTTAAGTTTTAAGAAAAAGAAATACCATTCTCATTCTATTAATTTCATTTTGGTTTTCAGTTTTAGCTAATCAAACTAAGTTTACAGATAATGAGGGGGACACATCTGACCACATATTTTTTGAATTGATGTGAACAATACTGGTTGATAGTCAATGTGATTAATAACAAGGTATAAAATTAGTGCATTAGGTATTGTATTATTCACCACCAATATAGCCCATTATCCTATATATAGCTGTTTTAAGATGATACAGCCTGTCTGGTTCATTGACATTACAATTACTTCATAGGAAATGTTATTAAGTATTGGGTAACAGATATAGGTATCGAACAATACTTTAAAGCTTAATGCTTACAGATGGTAGTTGGTAATTGGTAGAGTGAGAGTTGTGTATTGAGTGGTCTAGAGTACTACTGCATTTTCTGGTATTTCATTAATATAAATAAGAAAGGAAGAGTGTAAATACTAGCCTTCATTTTTGGTTATTTTGCTAAATATGATATTAGAGACACTAATCCTTTTCTTCTCCAAACCCTAACCCCATCTTCTCCCTTTCTCTTTCTTCTCTTGCCATCAACACCACGGCAACCCTCCCACTACTACATTTTTTGGTATTTCATTAATATGCATATGAAAGGAAATGTAAAATGCTAATCCTAATTTTCTATTAATTTGTTAAACATTAACAACAAAGTCTAAAAATGATTAAGAACAAGTGGTATTACTTGCAATGAATTACATTGAGGGTGGCATGCATTTTTTTATTTTTTGAAAAGAACTCATTCATATATAAAAATGACTTTACATCATAGAATACACTTCGGGCAACCTCTCGTAAAAAAGGACCAGGAGAAGGCCTATCAGAAACTAGCAAAACTTAAAGAGGAATGCTGACTACTAGAAACTTGACGGGCCGCTCCTACCTCTCCAACGGGGACTGCCTAATAGAGCCCAGCCCCACTCTGCCGAGCAGAGCCAAACCTCGAATATGAGGTGGGAGCTCAGAAGCCTGCCTGAAAAAGGAGAGGACTTGCTGATCACTCCCCATACGTGCTAGCCCATCAGCTGGGGCATTCCATTCTCTCAAGACATGATAGAAGGAAAAATGACCTGTGCTCTTAATTTTCTTGATCTAGGACACCAAATATCTCCAACGCCAAGCCACTCGAGGCTTCGCATTCAATAAATCCACGACCATCTTAGAGTCAGATTCTACCAACACCTTGTTCAAGGTGGCATGCATGTAAGAAGAGGTTAATTATGAAAAGAAAAATATGTTATTCTAATTTGGTCATATGAAAGACAATATTCTTTGGTTTTGAGCAAGGGTAGTTATGTCATTTTGGGTTTTTTCTTTTCTTTTTAGTTAGGCATTAATGCGGGCTAAGCCGGCTAGTTTTTCGTAATAATGGCGCGCCAAACGTCTCGCTCGAGTTTTTTTTTCCCTTGAATTGATAAAATCCATACCAAGTGATAATTACGATAAATCTTATTCACCGACAAAATGATTAAGAATGATCGGTCACATTATTTTACTATTTCTACCTTAAAAGAAATAAGTCAATTATGAAATACAAGTATGCCCTCCCAATTTTGATTTAAGGCCTGTTTGATTTTTCAATGCAAGTGTAAATACCCGATAAATGGGTAATTATGATACTTTCACTTGTTTGAAAATTTTTGGGAATTCCTACTTTGGAAACCGGTTTAAAAGTACTAGTTAAAATTTTTGGACCTCACGGTGAGGTATAAGACATATCTCTTCCATCCATCCATTTTATCACAATACGACATAAGCCGAAAAATAATGTAGATCCAACACTCAAGTGGCCCACACCAAAAGAAATAGTGGCTCTTAGAAGTTTTTAACGGTAAGTGTTTGATTCACTTTTTTTTATGTGGAGTGGTCCACTAGAGCTTTGGATATGCCTCATTTTTTGGCTCATGCCATAAATTCAACTGGCATAATAGATGAACGGTGTGGATAAGCGATATGCATCATGGTGGGACCCACAATTATTTTGCAGCCTTTTCTATTTTTGTATCCAAAAAGTCAGCGGTTAAATCAAATATAGGGAAGAGTGCAGTAAATACGTAAGGAAATAATTATTACGACATTTACACTGCATTTACCACCTAATTAGAAAATCAAACAAGCCCTCGTTGTGGGTCCCACCATAGACCGTCGACATCATTCAATGAAGTCTTACCCATGGATCCAAAAAATAAAGAGCCCTAGTTGGGTGTAAATGGGTCAAGTCGAGGCGATTCCTAGACCCGACCCGTTTATTAATCAGATCATACTTTTGGTAATGGACCTGACCCATTTATTAGTTGAGTCACAGTTTTAGCCCCAAACCCATTAAATTCGGGTTAGATCTCTTAGTTGGATTTAAGGACAAATAAGCAAACCTACTTATTTATTTGTTTGTTTTTGGTACAAAGGATCGGAAATCCAACCCAATCATTTCACAGGGGGGTTTACACTATGTATCCATGGTTATAAAAATTACAGGGGAGTTTTCACATAAATAATACCCCAACTATTTCACACATTTTAAGTTTCAAGTCAAATGAGTTAGAAGTACATGCTAGTATGCTATCTTAAAAAAAGTTGAGTGGAAAATAAGAATAAATTCAAGTATAAATTGTTTTCAACAAACTGATAATAGATCCAAAAAGAAAAATGTGGATGGGATGTCATTCAAAGGTTCTTAATTCCCACTTTCTTTCATAATGTTAATTGCTTAATATACCTTTGGACTTCTATTGACTTACTAATTAACTACTTTCTTGGGTCTAGGTGGGATTTGGGCATAGGTCCACTCTGAGGTCGGATTTGGGCCTATGTTGGGTCCATTTTAGAATGATCTAAGTGGTAAGAGTTCTGTAAGGCGGGCTTAATTGATTAATGATTTGGATCTATTTAAGGGTTAGATCTTATAATCGGGCATATTGGTGGGCGCTACTGGAGTTGTGATTAGTCTCAAATATGTGTAAGGGATGGTATGTTTGGATTATGATACACGTAGTCTTTGAATGGACTTGGAAACCTTGAAACGTGTGGAGCACTCTTTGAAGAGGAGTTTTGGAGGGTTTTAAACTTATCCATCCCGCAACTATTTAAATAAGGCTGGAACCCACCTCTCCATCTTACAACTACTTAAATAGGGTTGGGTCTCCAAACCTACACACATGTGAAGCTGTCTCTCCTCCTATTACTTTTCTAAGGGTGTAAAGTGCAAAAGATCCCGGCAATGGCCATCTGCAATGGCTTTCCAATTAGGTATGATTTTAATTCAGTTATTTAATCTTCATATATGATGCACAACATAATCCTCTTAAATTCTGCAACTTAAGATTACAAAAGTTAGATCCATTGAAAAACTAGATTCAAGTTGGATTAGGTTTGAGAGGTTTGCGAGTTGACACATTTAGTAATTAACTCAAATAGGCCCAAATCCAATATAAGTGTCAAACTTTTGGACACAGAACTGTTTATTCTTGGATAATGTTCAATGGCACATCAGGCTGACTTGACCCTTCTGCACCCATATATGGTTATACTTTAGGGTGTGGAGTAAGTGTTTTCCTAGATTAGACTCAATTAATGCCCGAGACGCTCATGGATCACCTAATCTTGGAGAAGGTCTATGCCAAAGCTGTCATCAGATTCAGATTCCTCACTGCAGGAGGCTGCATTGTGGATTTGATGTGTCCCTCTTATATCCAATAGTCAACATGACTCAGTAAGACAAATAATCCAAATTCTCCAGCTTTTCTTATTTTACCTGAGATGAAAGAAAGATAGGCAATTTGTGTCTTTTCAGAGTTATCCTATCACTAAAAGAAATATTCTTATGTAGGTCTTGTTCCTAGTCAGAAATATAGTGAAATCGTCTTTTCCATTCTTTTCCCGAACCCTGTTACTAAGACATTCGCTTCTTAAAGTATCCTATATATGTAGGTGGGGACATTGGAAGAGGTCAGATTTACCCCAATTCATGATTCGAAGGGCAGTGTCATGGAAAGCTTAGATTTAGCATACTTATTATTATTATTATTATTATTATTATATTAGCATGTAAGTTTAGAAGGAAAATGGTAAGCTTCCCATGAGGTCATGCTCTGTGGGCCCATCATGATTTATGTTAGATATCCACCCCATCAATCAGATGTAGCCTTCCATGGTAGCCCATGGTCTTAAAAATAGGTCAATCAATGACTTAGGTGGGCCACATCATAGACAATAGTTCAAAGCAAATACCCACTCATTGAAACCTTTATGATTGTTTATAGGGTCCACTGAGATGTGGATAAAAAATTCAGCCCATCTAGCATGTGTGTCCCACTTGGATGAGAGGCCAAATTAAGTTTTAGCCATATAAAAAACTTAGATGGCCCCACCACGTGGTTTAAAAGATTTTGGGCACAATTTCACATGGTTTTAAATGGTTTGGTCCACTCCAATTTTGGACAACGCTAACTGTTAGGATATTTATAAACTAGAGGGGACCCTATATACATGACATGAATGTCCAACATAGATCATGGTGGGGCCCACATGCTCTATTGTTATTAAAAAGGATGTCTTAAATCTGAAAAGTTCTGGAAAAAATTTAACTAGTCGAAGCAAATTTGACTCGAAGTCTAGCAACAATGTTTTTGAATTTTCCGAGGTCTTCGACTAGTCAAGGGAAAGGCTCGACCAGTCGAGGGACAGGCTCAACCAGTCGAAGGGGTCCTTCAACCAGTCGAAGCCCAAGTTCGACCAGTTGAAGGTTACGCAGATGGTGCACGGATTCTGCACGGACTGCGCAAATTTGAGGCGGTTTCAAAGAGGTGCGTAAGTGGAGTTTCCTAAACTATAAATAGGAGTCCCTATGGCCATTCTAAGTTATTCTATGGCTTCTTAAGGGCCTATTTATTTTTTCAAAGCGAGGGTAAATACACGATAAATAGGTAATTATTACAATTTCACGGTGTTTGAAAATTCATAGGAATTTGTGCCTTTGAAACTACGGCAATGTATATGATATATCCGTTCCGTCCACTATTTTACTACAATATTTTAAAGCATGAGACAAAAATGAATCAGATCCAACACTCAAGTGGTCCACTCCAAAAGAAATAGTGGCCCCACAAAATTTTTAACGGTAAGTATTCGATTCCCTTTTTTGTATGGCGTGGTCTACTTGAGTTTTGGATATACCTCATTTTGTTGCTCATGTTATAAATTCAACTGGCATAATGGATGAACGGTGTCGATAAGCAAAATGCATCATAGGGGGACCCACAGATATTTTGTAATATTCTTGGTTTTTGTGTCAAAAAAGTAGGTAGTCAAATCAGGTACGAATGAAAATGTTGTAAATGCATGGGAAAAATAATTATTACTTTTTTACATGGTATTTACCAGTGTACTGGAAAATCAAACAAGCCCTAAAGGTATTCCAAGGGTTTCTAAAAGGGTTCTAGGATTTTCAAAGGGTGTAGCAAAAGTGAGATTCGATCTTGTTCGAATCGGATAAGTCCTCTCTATTTATAATTTCTATTTTCATAGTGGAATTCTGTCACTTTGTGCCATGTTTTTTTTTTCCAAAAAGGTTTTCCACGTTAAATTTTTGTATTCTCTTGTGATTGCTATCCTAGATTCATATTTGTGTAAATACGCAATACAAATCCCCAACATCTATCTCATAGGAAACGCCCATGGTGTCAACATTGTAGTACCTTTTTTCATTTTAGAAACTTCATATTGTTAGGGATTTGTGCTGCAAAATCATACAGATATGGATCCGATTCGAACAACCTCGAATCTCACCCTTGCTACACCTTTTGAAATCCTAGAACCCCTTCTAAAAACTCTTAAAATACCTTTAGAAAGCCTTAGCATATCTTAAAATGACCTTAGGGACTTCTATTTATAGTTTAAGAAACTTCACTTATGCACTTCTCTGAAATCGCCTCAAATTTACATAGTCCGCGCAGAATCCGTGCACCATTTACGTAATCTTCAACTAGTCGAAGACCTCGAAAAATTTAGAAACATTATTGTTAGACTTCGAGTCAAACTTACTTCGACTAGTTGAATTTTTTTCAAAACTTTTCATATTTAAGACATCCTTTTTAACAGTAATCTCCATCATGTCTTCAATCTTCAACCGTGTAGCTTTTTGATCTCCTCTTATCCCTCCCTTTCACCATAGCTTCATCAATACATCTTGTGCACACTCCGTCCTTCTTTTATGCCATCGCCAAGCCCAGAGAAGTCACACAAAACTTGAACTTCTTTGTAAAAACAACCTTCGTGAGCATGTCTGTCGGATCTGAATCCATATGCCCAACCACCTTTGCTCCTATCTTCCCAAAAGATAAGAAGTAGTCCTTCGTACCTTGAATGTATCGAAGTAACCATCTCACCGCCACCCAATGTTACTAGTCGGGGTATTTTGTCACAACATTGATTGCCCATGAAATCACCGGTCTAACACAGACCATGGCATGCACTGCCAATCGCATTCGAATAAGGCTCATGAGACATATCCTGATTTTTCTCATTTATTTTGAGACATGACCTGAGGAAAGCCTTGAATTGAGCTGTTAGGGAACGCTCACTGGCTTTGCCTGGTCCATCACATCCTTAATCAATACCTAGACAAGGTATTCTACATGTGATTACCAAAATCTACACCTTTTCTAGTCTCTATGAATATCACCGCCGAGACCTTTCTTTGAAGCCCCTGTTCACACCCCAAGTATAGGGTTGTGATGTAGTAATAAACTCGGTGAGACCGAGGTCGAATCCACAGGGACTGAAACTTGTACGTAATCTGAAAATAACCAAAACTAGAACTAGAATAAGATGAAATCCAAATCAATTGAATATGAGGGAATAAAGGTGAAATAGTAATCTAAAACTTAGAGAATTCAGAGGTATGAAACTAGGGTGCCAAGGATCCACTTGTAGCAATTAGGAAACTACCTTGCATTGCTTCAAAGACACAACTGGAATCAGAGTCCTATCTTATCCAATTGGTAAGAAGAGATTTGTCAGATCTCTGAACGTCTCATGGATCTAATTATCAACAGATACGATTGGTGCATATTTGGAAGTGATTTCGTCACCTAAGCATGCCCAGGAGACTATGACAAACAACAGCAATTTACCAATCTCACAGCCAATCATGAGAGAATTGTGAAAGTTAGGAAGGGTTCCGTCACCCAACCATGCCCAGGAGACGATGGTGAACAACAGGGTTCCCAAGTTCACAATCTCAATACACGAAAAGAGAATATCTTAAGCTATCGCAGATCCATTGTAATTTGAGTCACAACAAACCATAAAAAAACTAAAAATATTCCTTATAATTAAACTAGAATTCATAGAGTTCAATAAACATAAATCAAAGCAAAGATACCTTCCTAATCACGCTACAAGCTTCACCTCTTAGCCCTAGCTTAAAGGATTTAGCCCATCAACATGATTAGGCTGCACCTTAAAACAAAGGAAAAATAAAACAGATCACTCCCCGTCTCTCCCTCTCTCTTGGCCTCCATGGCTACCCCCCTTCAAAAGATGTCCCCACGTCCTCTCTTTCCCTTCCTCTTATAGTGTGCATGGGTCGGTCAGGCCTGGATGGATGTTTACGTACCTCAAAAAATCTATTGATCAAAGCCAGAGGCGGTGGTGAATTTTTACAGCCAAAGCCGCTTGTGCAGGAAACATGCTGCGTTTGGATGTAGATTTTGGACGACTGATGGTCCAGACTCGGGATCTGACTTCTTGGTGGGGTTCAAGATCCCCTACTCCATCATTTGAACGATCTGGATCATTGATCCGATCGTAATTGAGATCACATAAGGGTCCACGAAAGGCGGCAGCGTCCGGGCTTTGCTTGGACGCTCTGCCTGCGCAAGACCTGCACTGAGCTGCTGGTGGGGCCCATGATCAACGTCAGTGAGAAAATCTACTCCGTCCATTGGAATCAAGTCGAAAAACTGGTCGGGAAGCGAATGTTTTGGATAGGTTTTGGTGTGGCCCACAGAATCTTTCTTGCTGCCGTTTGTCCTGCGTTTAAACCTTCATGTACATGCAACCTCTGAGGAAATCAAGAAAAGGGACAAGGGACGGTCGGTTTTGGATGGGAAACAAGGTGAATGGCTTGGATTTTCCAATCGGTCAGTCCTGGTGGGCCACAACGTCACCCAATTGGACGTCATTCGTTAATTTAGCAGTGCCGAGGTTCTTTTATTGCTGAAAATCATGCATCCACACATGCCTAATCTCATGTGATTTTAGCTCGGGATTGGACAAGGGTGGGCCCTGAATAGGATGGACGGTCTGGATCATCTAAGTGGGCCATGATGGTGGCCCACAATATCTCTCAAAATGGATGCGGTTCGTCCGCTGCGAACGGAAGAAAACAGAAAGAGATTTTGTATTTGAATAGGATTCGGGTCAGCGCCGGTTGACTGGACTGGCTGGTCCGGTGCAACTCGCGTGCGTGTGCACTATGTGCACGCCCAACTCAAGTGGAGTCCATGATGATGGATCTGGGAAATTCACTCCGCCCATCCATCTTGTCTCCTCAGATAATGGGTTGAGACCAAATTTGAAGCATATCCAGATCTCAGGCGAACCCTAAATCAATGGTTTATAGGCTGATCTATTAGTTGGGCCACTTTTATAGGGATCCAATGGCTGAAATTTGACATGTACGATTGATTTATGGTCTTCAAGCCAAATATAAATTTTTGAGCCAAAGGGATGGTGAAAACCCTGTGATCTTGCAAGCTGAACGATTTTCAAGCCTGTTTAAAGTGAATGGTGTGATTTTCTCGGATCTCTAGCGTGTAAATCCTTCGATCTCAGTCCTTGGGGGTCCACCCTTACCTTGGTGGCTTTAGAGCATCAAATTCATGCTTTTAGTACCATTTTTCAGTCCGGGCTCCTAAATTCACCTTGCAACACAAACACGATTAAAATATGGTGTTAAAAAGTATCATGTTCGTAAAACTATAAAATAACTGCGGTCTAATATGTAATATTTAACCCTCAATAGCCCCCCAATCCTTTATCTTAAATGTCCTACTTAACCGAGTCTTTACTACATTGATTTCAGACAAGTCATGATTGATGATCTACATGTCATCAACATACAATTCCTAACTCACCATGAAGGAATTAAATTTTATACCACTGCCTAGGCGACAGGTCGAACGACTATCTCCTGCAAACACTTTTTTCTCAGCCCCTTTAACTTTGAACCACTCTAGTTGCTTCATGTAAATCTGCTCTTCCAATTTTTCTTACAGAAGTTTAGACTCTACATCCATCCTTTCCTGCTCAAGATCGCATTGGTAACCAACAACAACACGAATATGATAGACATCTGATATACCATCGACGTGAATATCTCTGAGAAGTCAATCCCTTCTCTCTGAGCATAACCCTTCGCTACTAGCCTCGCTGTATATCTATGTTGTATCCTTTTGAAAATCCACATCTGCATACAACCGCTTTCCGGCCCACTGGAAGCTCTGCCAGCTCACATGAGATGATCTGGTACAATGAGTCCATCACATCGTTCATAATCACTTTCCACTTCTCAGCACTGGGCTCACTAAGAGCCACCTGAATAGTAAAGGGATTCCTCTTATTTATAACGAGAGCATATGCTATATTAGAGTCATCCATGTACCTCGTCGATGTCTTGTGATTATGCTATGTGATTCTTTTCACATGTAGCTGCTCCATCTGCTCTATATCTCCGTCCGCTCGTCTCAACCTTCATGCCCTGCCCGCTCATGTGGTCATGCCCAATATGCCACACACGTGTAGAGGTGGAATCTACTACAGCCACTTCAACTCCACCTTTTGAAGTGCTCCCGATCTACCTGTAAAGATTATCGAGTCATTGCATTTTTATGACTACTCATGCCCCCTAAAAACTTTAAGAGCACCATCAATACCTGTGTACTTGCAGCCCATTACCTCAAGTACACCAAGAGAAATCAGATTCTTCTTCAAATCAGAAATGTGCTTGACATCAGTCAAGGTACGCTTCACCCCATCAAACATCTTGATGCCCACCATACCAACAACCACAACATTACAGGCAATGCCATGCCCATAAACATCTGACCACCATCGCACTCCCTGGAGCTGGTGAATTAACTCTGATGAGGAGTCATGTGAAAGGATGCCCCTGTATCTAGAATCCACTTCCCTACGATCATCGTATGGCCATCTGATCGTAGACCAAGACAAAACATCACCATTACATCCACTCGATCCATCTGACATAGCAGCATTGGCCTCCCTGTATGAAGCATCAGATTCTTCTCTCTTAGATTTAAGATTTGTACAATCCTTCTTCATGTGTCCTTCCATCCCACAGTTTCAGCACTTTAACTTACCTTTATCCTTGCCCTTGGATTTTGATATAGAACTTGAAGATCGTATACCTTGTTCAAAATTTCTACTCCTCGTAAGCAAGGCATCAGAAGATGTCCCCATGTCGCCGTTAAGTTTTCTCATGGCCTTTCCTTGAAGGGCTGAGATAACGGTGTCGATACTCAGGATTTTATTCGTGGTGTACATTGTGTCCTTGAATGATTCATATGATGTCGGAAGAGAATTCAGCAACATACATGCTTGTTCCTCATCTTTCATCACTTCCTCCATATCCAATAATTTTCAAACCAATTTATTAAAGTTACTGATGTGAGCTTCCAAATCTCCACCCTCTGCCATCTTGAAGTTATACCACTGACGCTTTAAGTGTAGGCGATTTTCAGAGAATTTTTTTCGCTTAGACATCCTCTAACTTTACCCATAACTTAGCCGCAGTTTTCTCCCTTATGACATTGTAGAGAACCTCATCTATGAGATATAAACGGATCGAGGATAAGTCCTTCTTATCAAGAGTATTCTAATAATCATCAGTCATAGTAGACTTTCGCTCTTTAGGAGTACCATCTTCGCCTTGCTTGATTAAAGAACTGATCATCTTGATCTTCCATAACTCAAAGTTATTTTTTTCTGAGTACTTCTCAATATCATACCTAGTGCTTACCATTATTGTTTATCCTACAGATTCAAATCTGTGCCCCAATGATAACTTTGATACCACTTGTTGGGGATTTGTGCTGCAGAATCACAGATATGAATTCGATTCGAAAAACCTCGAATCTCACCATTACTACACCCTTTGAAACCCTAGAACCCCTTCTAGAAATCCTTAAAATACATTTAGAAAACCTTATCATACCTTAGAATGGCCATAGGAACTCCTATTTATAATTTAGGAAACTCCATTTACACACCTTTTTGAAACCATCTCAAATTTAGGCAGTACACGCAAAATCCGCGCATCATCTGCGTAACCTTCGACTGGTCGAGCCTAGGCTTCCACTGGTTAAAGGACCCCCTCGACTGGTCGAGCCTATCCCTCGACTGGTCGAAGACCTTGGAAAATTCAGAAACATTGTTACTAGACTTCGAGTCGAACTTGCTTCGACTAGTCGAATTTTTTCCAGAACTTTTCAGATTTAAGACATCCTTTATAACAACACATATTTGGTATATGAAAATAGAAGGCCACCGTTGTAAAAAGTTATGTTGCTTTCTCATACGCCGGGTTTAGGTTGGCTTAAGCCTGAATTTTGAATTGCTCATGCCCGAAAATTGAAATCAGACTGCGTACTGAGTTACTCAGTTCGCTCTCATCTTACTTAGTAAACTCAGTTGGGCCCACCTTGAATATATGTGGTCTATCCATGTTGTCCATCCGTTTTTCCATATAATTTAAGAGGTTGAGCTGAAAATTGAAGTATATCCAAATATCAAGTGGATCATACCACTGTAAACAGTGGGGATAATGATTTCTACGGTTGAAAGCTTTCTAAGTCCCACAGTGATGTTTATTTATCATCAAACCTCATAAGATCATACAGGCATGGATGAACGGAAAACACAAATATAACCTGAATCCAAAACTTATGTGGGCCCTAAGAATTTTTCAACAGTAGGCATTCAATTCAAATGTTTCCTATGGTATGGTCCATTTGAATATTTGATATGCCTTATTTTTATACTCAAGTCCTAAAATTATTTGGTAAAATAGATGGATGGAGCGGATAAAATACATAAATCATGGTGGACCTCACAGATGGACGGCATGGATAAAACACGTACTATCATAGTCGCCCCATAGCAGCACCGACTAGTAATGTTGTGTGCTACACAGCCAAAATCCAAAACCACTAGAGGGGTCCATTCAAGCTCGCAGCTACAGGAGCCAAGCCGACTTTAACCATAAAACCTACGGAAGCCGATTACGTCTTATCCCCGCCAGACCGAGTCATTCTAGACTGGTGCACTATGGGGCCCATCATAATGTATAAGTTTTATCCATGCCATCCATCCATTTTTTCAGATCATTTAAGGGCATGAATATACAATTGAGGAATATTCAAACTCAAGCGGACCACACAATAGGGACTGAACGTTCACCGTTGAAAAATTCTTGGGGCTAGAAGAAGTTTTGATTAAGATGATATTTGTGTTTTCCCTTCATCCAAGTCTGTGAAATTATGAACAGTTTGGATGGAAAATAAACATCACGGTGGGCCATAGGATGGTTTCAACAGTGGGTTTCACTATCACCATTGTTTTCTTTGATGTGGTCCACTTAAGCCTTTGATCTGCATCATTTTTTGGATTCTATCCTAACATTATCTAAAAAAATTAATATATGGCGTGGATAAAACCCATACATCATGGACCCCACAGGGCCCCTGCATGGACTGAGTCAGTCCTGATGCAATCCGCTTCCAAAACAGACACGCAAACCCACTATTTGATTAATAGTCCAAGGGACGACCTTTAATTGCTGATATGGTCCCTCTACATGAGGCCTGCCCCTCCGTTATTGGTGTCACTCGACCAGTGAATACCCACCGTTGATAAGCCAAGATGCATACATCATAGATCTGATTATTGTAACCATCCAATTAGTGTATTTTACTCGTTAATTCAATGCTTAATGGTTAGGATCTGATAGGGCCCCCATCAGATAATCCTTAGAATACATTTAGAAAGCCTTAGCATACCTTAGAATGGCCATAGGAACTCCTATTTATAGTTTAGGAAACTCCATTTACGCACCTCTTTGAAACCGCCTTAAATTTAGGCAGTCCGCACAAAGTCCGCGCATCATCTGCTTAACCTTCGACTGGTCGAGCCTGGGCTTCCAATAGTTAAAGGACCCCCTCGACTGGTTAAGCCTATCCCTCGACTGGTCGAAGACCTCGAAAAATTCAGAAACATTGTTACTAGACTTCGAGTCAAACTTGCTTCGACTAGTCGAATTTTTTCCAGAACTTTTCAGATTTAAGACATCCTTTATAAAAGACATATTTGGTATATGAAAATAGAAGACCACCGTTGTAAAAATTTATGTTGCTTTCTCATATGCCGGGCTTAGGTTGGCTTAAGCCCCAATTTTGAATTGCTCATGCCCGAAAATTGAAATCGGACTGCGTACTGAGTTACTCAGTTCGCTCTCATCTTACTTAGTAAACTCAGTTGGGCCCACCTTGAATGTATGTGGTCTATCCATGTTGTCCATCCGTTTTTCCATATAATTTAAGAGGTTGAGCTGAAAATTCAAGTATATCCAAATATCAAGTGGATCATACCACTGTAAACAGTGGGGATAATGATTTCTACAGTTGAAAGCTTTCTAGGCCCCATAGTGATGTTTATTTATCATCAAACCTCATAAGATCATACAGGCATGGATGAACGGAAAACACAAATATAACCTGAATCCAAAACTTATGTGGGCCTCAAGAATTTTTCAACGGTAGACATTCAATTCAACTGTTTCCTATGGTATGGTCCATTTGAATATTGGATATGCCTCATTTTAAGACTCAAGTCCTAAAATTATTTCGTAAAATAGATGGACGGAGCGGATAAAATACATAAATCATGGTGGACCTCACGGATGGACGGCGTGGATAAAACACGTACCATCATAGTGGCCCCACAGCAGCACCAACTAGTGATGTTGTGTGCTACACAGACAAAATCCAAAACTACTAGAGGGGTCCGTTTAGGCTCGGAGCTACGGGAGCCAAGCCGACTTTAACCATAAAACCTACGGAAGCCGATTACATCTTATCCCTGCCGGACCGAGTCGTTCCAGACTAGTGCACTGTGGGGCCCATCGTAATGTATAAGTTTTATCCATGCCATCCATCCATTTTTTCAGATCATTTAAGGGCATGAATATACAATTGAGGAAGATTCAAGCTTAAGCGGCCACACAGTAGGGACTGAACGTTCACCGTTGAAAAATTCTTGGGGTTGGAAGAAGTTTGATCAAGATGATATTTGTGTTTTCCCTTCATCCAAGTCTATGTGAAATTATGAACAGTTTGGATGGAAAATAAACATCACGGTGGGCCATAGGATGGTTTCAACGGTGGGTTTCACTATCACCATTGTTTTCTTTGATGTGGTCTACTTGAGCCTTTGTTCTGCATCATTTTTTGGATTCTATCCTAACATTATTTGAAAAAATTAATATACGGCGTGGATAAAACCCATACATCATGGTGGACCCCACAGGGCCCCTGCGTGGACTGAGTCCGTCCTGATGCAATCCGCTTCCAAAATAGACACGCAAACCCATTATTTGATTAATAGTCTACGGGACGACCTTTAATTGCTGATATGGTCCCTCTACATGAGGCCCGCCCCTCTGTTATCGGCGCCACTCGACCAGTGAATACCCACCCTCGATAAGCTAAGGTGCATACATCATAGATCTTATTATTGTAACCATCCAATTAGTGTATTTTACTCGTTAATTCAATGCTTGATGGTTAGAAACTGATAGGGCCCCCATCAGATAATCCTTAGAATACATTTAGAAAGCCTTAGCATACCTTAGAATGGCCATAGGAACTCCTATTTATAGTTTAGGAAACTCCATTTACACACCTCTTTGAAACCGCCTTAAATTTAGGCAGTCCGCGCAAAGTCCGCGCATCATCTGCGTAACCTTCAACTGGTCGAGCCTGGGCTTCCAATAGTTAAAGGACCCCCTCGACTGGTTAAGCCTATCTCTCGACTGGTCGAAGACCTCGGAAAATTCAAAAACATTGTTACTAGACTTCGAGTCGAACTTGCTTCGACTAATCGAATTTTTTCCAGAACTTTTCAGATTTAAGACATCCTTTATAACAACACATATTTGGTATATGAAAATAGAAGGCCACCGTTGTAAAAAGTTATGTTGCTTTCTCATACGCCGGGCTTAGGTTGGCTTAAGCCCGAATTTTGAGTTGCTCATGCCCGAAAATTGAAATCGAACTGCGTACTAAGTTACTCAGTTTGGCCTCATCTTACTTAGTAAACTTAGTTGGGCCCACCTTAAATGTATGTGGTCTATCCATGTTGTCCATCCGTTTTTCCATATAATTTAAGAGGTTGAGCTGAAAATTCAAGTATATCCAAATATCAAGTGGATCATACCACTGTAAATAGTGGGGATAATGATTTCTGCCGTTGAAAGCTTTCTAGGCCCCACAGTGATGTTTATTTATCATCAAACCTCATAAGATCATACAGGCATGGATGAACGGAAAACACAAATATAACCTGAATCCAAAACTTATGTGGGCCCCAAGAATTTTTCAACGGTAGACATTCAATTCAACTGTTTCCTATGGTATGGTCCATTTGAATATTGGATATGCCTCATTTTAAGACTCAAGTCCTAAAATTATTTGGTATAATAGATGACGGAGCGGATAAAATACATAAATCATGGTGGACCTCACGGATGGACGGCGTGGATAAAACACGTACCATCATAGTGGCCCCACAGCAGCACCGACTAGTAATGCTGTGTGCTACACAGCCAAAATCCAAAACCACTAGAGGGGTCCGTTCAAGCTCGCAACTACGGGAGTCAAGCCGACTTTAACCATAAAACCTACGGAAGCCGATTACGTCTTATCCCCATCGGACCGAGTCGTTCCAGACTAGTGCACTGTGGGGCCCATCATAATGTATAAGTTTTATCCATGCCATCCATCCATTTTTTCAAATCATTTAAGGGCATGAATATACAATTGAGGAAGATTCAAGCTCAAGCGGACCACACAGTAGGGACTGAACGTTCACCGTTGAAAAATTCTTGGGGCTGGAAGAAGTTTTGATCAAGATGATATTTGTGTTTTCCCTTCATCCAAATCTATGTGAAATTATGAACAGTTTGGATGGAAAATAAACATCACGGTGGCCCATAGGATGGTTTCAACAATGGGTTTCACTATCACCACTGTTTTCTTTGATGTGGTCCACTTGAGCCTTTGATTTGCATCATTTTTTGGATTCTATCCTAACATTATTTGAAAAAATTAATATATGGCGTGGATAAAACCCATACATCATGGTGGACCCCACTGGGCCCCTGCGTGGACTGAGTCCGTCCTAATGCAAACCGCTTCCAAAACAGACACGCAAACCCACTATTTAATTAATAGTCCACGTGACGACCTTTAATTGCTGATATGGTCCCTCTACATGAGGCCCGCCCCTCCGTTATCGGCGCCACTCGACCAGTGAATACCCACCGTCGATAAGCCAAGGTGCATACATCATAGATCTGATTATTGTAACCATCCAATTAGTGTATTTTACTCGTTAATTCAATGCTTGATGGTTAGGATCTGATAGGGCCCACAAGATAATCCTTAGAATACATTTAGAAAGCCTTAGCATACCTTAGAATGGCCATAGGAACTCCTATTTATAGTTTAGGAAACTCCATTTACGCACCTCTTTGAAACTGCCTCAAATTTAGGCAGTCCGCGCAAAATCTGCGCATCATCTGCGTAACCTTCGACTGGTCGAGCCTGGGCTTCCACTGGTTAAAGGACCTCCTCGACTGGTCGATCCTATCCCTCGACTGGTCGAAGACCTCGGAAAATTCAAAAACATTACTACTAGACTTCAAGTCGAACTTGCTTCGCCTAGTCGGATTTTTTCCAGAACTTTTCAGATTTAAGACATCCTTTATAACAACACATTTGGTATATGAAAATAGAAGGCCAATGTTGTAAAAAGTTATGTTGCTTTCTCATACGCTGGGCTTAGGTTGGCTTAAGCCCGAATTTTGAATTGGTCATGCCCGAAAATTGAAATCGGACTGCATACTGAGTTACTCAGTTTGCTCTCATCTTACTTAGTAAACTCAGTTGGGCCCACCTTGAATGTATGTGGTCTATCCATGTTGTCCATCCGTTTTTCCATATAATTTAAGAGGTTGAGCTGAAAATTCAAGTATATCCAATTATCAAGTGGATCATACCATTGTAAACAGTGGGGATAATGATTTCTACCGTTGAAAGCTTTCTAGGCCCCACAGTGATGTTTATTTATCATCAAACCTCATAAGATCATACAGGCATGGATGAACGGAAAACACAAATATAACCTGAATCCAAAACTTATGTGGGCCCCAAGAATTTTTCAACGATAGACATTCAATTCAATTGTTACCTATGGTATGGTCCATAAATCATGGTGGACCTCACGGATGGACAGCGTGGATAAAACACGTACCATCATAGTGGCCCCACAACAGCACTGACTAGTAATGTTGTGTGCTACACAGCCAAAATCCAAAACCACTAGAGGGGTCCGTTCAAGCTCGCAGATACGGGAGCCAAGCCGACTTTAACCATAAAACCTACAGAAGCCAATTACGTCTTATCCCCATCAGACCGAGTCGTTCCAGACTAGTGCACTGTGGGGCCCATCGTAATGTATAAGTTTTATCCATGCCATCCATCCATTTTTCAAATCATTTAAGGGCATGAATATACAATTGAGGAAGATTCAAGCTCAAGCGGACCACACAGTTGGGACTGAACGTTCACCGTTGAAAAATTCTTAAGGTTGGAAGAAGTTTTGATCAAGATGATATTTGTGTTTTCCCTTCATCCAAGTCTCTGTGAAATTATGAATAGTTTGGATGGAAAATAAACATCACGGTGGGCTATAGGATGGTTTCAACGGTGGGTTTCACTATCACCACTGTTTTCTTTGATGTGGTCCACTTGAGCCTTTGATCTGCATCATTTTTTGGATTCTATCCTAACATTATTTGAAAAAATTAACATACAGTGTGGATAAAACCCATACATCATGGTGGACCCCACAGGGCCCCTACGTGGACGTAGTCCGTCCTGATGCAATCCGCTTCCAAAACAAACACGCAAACCCACTATTTGATTAATAGTCCGCGGGACGACCTTTAATTGCTAATATGGTCCCTCTACATGAGGCCTGCCCCTCCGTTATCGGCGCCACTCGACCAGTGAATACCCACTGTAGATAAGCCAAGGTACATACTTCATATTTCTGATTATTGTAACCATCCAATTAATGTATTTTACTCGTTAATTCAATGCTTGATGGTTAGGAACTGATAGGACCCACCAGATAATCCACTCGGTGGAATTTTTTACTTCTTAGGGTCTATATGATGCATATGTTGGTGGGCCATATCTTTGAATGGGTGGGCCTCAACTTAGATAGGGTGTCCATAACATTTCTATAATTAGATGATCTTAAATGATAAGATAGAAATATACCGTTAAAAAAAGATATCATAACAATCCACCTTCGGCAAAAGGTGGCCAGAAACCGACGGCTAGTATCTTTCAATTTAGGTGTTTTATAAGGACACGGATTGCGTCCTACCCTGGCCCGCCTCTAGCCCCGAACGGGCAGTTCTGTGGGTGGGCAATCGTGATTTATCGGTGCATCCAAGCCGTCCATCCCTTTTCTCATATTATTTTAAGGCATGAACACAAAAATGAAGCATATCCAACACTCAAATGGACCACACCAAAGATGACTTTTGCATTTAATGCAGCTGGCCTTTAATGCTTTGTGCATTTAAAGTAACCAAGCTTATTATTTAGTGTGGTCCACCTGAGCGTTGGATTTGCCTCATTTGCTTATTTATAACTTAAAATGATCCAAGAAAATGGATGAACGGCTTGGATGCACAGATACATCACGGTGAGCCGGCCTACAGGACTGCCCGTTCGGGGCTAGAGACGGCCGGGGATAGGACGCAATCCGCGTCCGTTTTATGAAACCGCCATCAACATCGGGCCCCATGTGTCAGGACGCGGATTTCCTGCAAAGCCTTTCGCAGGAAATTCTTGCCCATGGATGATGGGTGGGGTCCACGGAGATGTTTGTGAGAAATCCACCCCGTTCATCAGTTTTGAGAGCTCATTTTAGGACCTGTGCACCAAAAAGTGAGGTGGATACAAAACTCAAGTAGGCTGCGTGAGAGGAAACAGTGAAGATTCAGTGATCACCGTTGAAGCATTCTCATGGCTATAAATGTTCGTATCAGGAAATAATTTTTGTGCTTTCACTTCATCCCAGTGGCAATGACCTTATAAACGGCTTGGATGGCATATAAACATCAAGGTGGAGTATAGGAAGGTTTCAACGGTAGACATTTCTTTTCCAATTTTTCCTCTCGTGTGACTCTTTTGAGTTTTGGGTACAGCTCATTTTTGTTAGAGTGTACTAAAATAGCTTTCAAAACGGATGGACAGAGATCGGTCGACGCTACCCCGCATTCCTTGCGCAGGAAATCCGCCTCCCTTTGTCACGAACCGTATTCCCACCAGTAACGGGGCGCGGATTGGCTATTGACATGTTGAACAGCGAGACTGCTACAGTGCTACTGAAGTGACGTCACCAAGTTTTGTGGGCCACACCATGACGTATGTTCTGTATCCAATCCGTCCATCTATCTTGAGAGATCATTTTAGAGTAATATCCAAAGAATGGTTAACATCTAATTTTCCAATGGACCCCACCGCAGAAAACAGTGGGGAGAGTGAAACCACCATTAAAAACTTCTAAAGGCAACAAAGGTTTTAGATAAAGCTGATATTTGTGTTTTCCCTTCTTTAATGTCTTTGTTAACTTTTTGAACAGGTTGGATTTCAAAAAAAATATCATGGTAGGCCTTAGGAAGGTTTCAACGGTTGGCATCAATCTTCCTGCTGTTTTCTTTGGTGGGGTCCACCAAAGCTTTGGATCTGTCTCGTTCTCTAGATAATTTCTTAAAATAATATCTCCAAATAAATGGACGTTGTGGATACAACACATACATCATAGTCGGGTCCACATAACCTGGTGACATCACTTCAGAAGCGAGTCTCGCTACTCAACCTGGCAGTATCTAAACCGCGTCCCTGTAACGCACCGAGGCATCACAATCACGTATACAGGAACGCGGATTGCATCCTACACCCACCCGGACGGTAATCCGTCCGGGCGGTGCTCTACGGTGTCCCACATGATGTAAGTGTTTTATCCACACCGTTCATCATTTTTTTCAATTCATTTTAATATATTATCCAAAAATGAGGTAAGGCTTAAGTGTACCACGAAGTGGGGATTGAACATCCACCATAAAAAACATATTGGGAGCTGGAGAAGTTACAGATCAAGCTGATATTTGTTTTTTCACTTCATCCACGTCTACATGACCTTATGAATAGATTGGATGGTAAAAAAATATCACAGTGGCCCTTAGAAAGGTTATAACTGTGGGTGTCATTATCACTGCAACTTCCTTTGGTGTGGTTTACTGGAGCTGTGGACATGCCTCATTTTTAAGATTAAATCTTAAAATGATCTGACAAAAGCGATAAACGAAGTAGATAAAACACTTACATCAAGATGGCCCCGCAGAGCCCCGCCCGGAAGGACGCTATCCGCATCCCGTAGACAAATGCAAAACATTCTATCGCAAGTGCATACTCCGGCACTCAAACACGTGTGGCACACTAATGGGATCCAAGGCGCAAATTTGGAGGACCTCACAGTCAAGGATCTATGAGAAAAATCCATATCGGTCATCTCATTTAGTGGCCACTTATGTACGTTGAATGCGGAAATTTTGTGGATTTTAGCCGTCCATTTATTTTGTAAATCCGAGGCTTATTCATGACAATGCAGACTAAAATTTTAGTCCACTAAACGTAGAGAATTGGATAGAATGATCATCAGGTGGGCAATTTGTCCATGTAATAAATGAATGGTTAATGGATATTTCCTATGGTCATAGTTTGATATATAAGTATGGGCCATGTGATGAATATATCCATCTTGTTTTTGATACATGGCCGAAGGTAAGGAACAACAGGTAAACGGATTTGATATTAAATATATGTGCTTTATTTCTACAGTGAGTGCACTTACTAGGTTATATCTACGGCTGTCAACAAGCTGGGCCTGGGGTTGGTCTCTGCCCGGATTTTGAACAATTTTTTGGCTTGGCTGTTGGGCTAGGCTTATTCAAAATTCTGATTTTGACGGGCCCGAGCCCAGCCCATTGACACCCCTAGTTAGAGCTGTCAACGGCTCGGGTCCTACAGTAAGTTGCTTTGGTTCTTATCGGGTTCGGGTCTAATTCTTGAAGTCTTGCTCCAGGATTTGATTGGGTTTGAGCATCAGTTGGGTATTAATTGTACTCTTGTATCAATGGTTTGAGTTGGGTTTAAGAAAAATAAGAGTGGTTATATGTTTGGGTCCACCTAACAAATATATTAGACCATATAAATGTACTACTTTGACATATTTATGGTGTATAAATGAGCTCTCTTATATGTATGTGGCTCAAGAAATTTTATTTAATTTTAGAATAACCTATATATTAAATTATATAGTTGTACTATTAGAACTTATTGGACCTAACTTTTCTTTCATTTTATTTTTTTAACACGTATACTGACACACAGACACACACACCCCACATGGGCACTTGAGCCGATGACTTTAGTTAATTGGACCTAACTTTAGGCAATTTGACCCAATTGTAATTCGTTCGATCACATTAACTGAGCTGAAGTGGAGTTGAGTAATTTCTAACACTAATATGGAGGTGAGAATCTATTTTGACCCAATAAAATAGGACTAGGACTCATTAAGAATGATTTACGTCTATAAGGTATGCATGGGTCCACTACGATGTGTATATGAAATTTATTACAACCATTGGATGCAATAACTTGTGTTAAGCCCAAGGCACAAAAATCAACTACATTCATAATATAGATGAGTTACACGAGTGGAAATAGTTGGTAGGGGGAGCCTACCATCCAAGCATAACGTTTCATAAGGGAAATAACGGTTGAAGTAGATTTTACTTAACCATGAAAAAAACATTCAAAGGTAGATGTCCCTCTTCCAATTATTTCCTATTGTGTGGCCTACCTGAATCACGGATCAGCATAATATTTGAGCCCTTGATATAATGATAGATGACACAATTGATGGTTGGAGTAAATTATACACAAACTTCTCAGTGGGCCGTGTAAAACATTAGGCACCCTCCTCCTGACTATTTTTCTTGGTGTGGCCCACCTGAATAATGAAGCTACACTTGGTCGGAGTAGTTTTGATAAACACATCATGGTGGGGCCTACCCAGGTTGCCCTGTGTTCGCTTGCCTCAAGGTCTTTAGCGATAGTAGAAGACCATCTCTCTATCACTACACACACACTAGGTAATTAGGGAAGTTGAATTAATTACAATTACATTAATGGAGCTGCTCTTTTTAGAAGAAAGGCATGGGAAATTGCTAGTGAGGAGGTTAGATTATCTATATTAATGGGGTAGGATTTGTTAATTAGTTCATGTACAATCAATATAAATATGTGTTTTGTGGAGTTCGAGTCCTTACCTCAGTGGTAGACTCTGAGGAGTTTCAACACGAGGTCTTGGGTTCGATGCCCATAGGTGGTGAAATACTCCCACTATGGCGTGCGTGGGTGTGGGTGTGTGTCAGGTGTGTGTGGATGGCATATAAACATACGGTGGACCCATGTGAACAATCTCTCTCTCTCTCTCTCTCTCTCTCTCTCTCTCTCTCTCTCTCTCTCTCTATATATATATATATATATATATACACACACAAATAAATAATGTATCTTGGTAAAACAAATAGAACATCTCCAAAAGAGAGAACCATGGGGTTTAAATATAAATAATTGATAATTGAAAATATGATAATAAATTTAAATGAAATATAAAACATTGCAAAAATGTTATCTAATATTATAAATACATATTAGACCATTTAATCCATAACCCAACCATTGGTTTCCAGCTAAATGGCTCCGTAGACTCTTTTAACCGTTGATGTTCGAATATAGGATGACCCGATCATCGGACCAATGCGAACCCATAACTAAGACCCAAATCAAGCTGTGGGGTCCACCTGAACTTTAGAACTACCTGATTCTTGGTCTAATGTCCTAAGGGGGACTATCCAGATTGAATGGATGGTGTGGATTGTGCCATAAAACTCCGTGGACCCCACCATCGACCTCGGGAGTGCATGTTGCGTGCTGCACTTACTGTGCACTGGACGACACCTCCAGTCAAACGGGCTTGACTCGTATTCTCCCGCAAATGGGAAGAAACTCCCATTTCCTCTGTTTTCGCCAGCAACAAACGAAGAACGTTAGTTTGAATCGTGGCCCACCATATTGTCCCAAAACGAGAGATCCATACCGCTCATCTGAACCAGTAGTGGGACTGACCAAAATCCTGGCCATTCCACATGAAACACGTGCACGTGTATGGGCACAAATCCAGACACAGCGAGTCTGTGTGCAACCACATTTCTAGAAATGGAAAAACTCCATTCCGCTGTTGCCAGGCTGGTGATCCGCGTGAGATGGGAACCTTCAATCCCAGCCCTCCATTTAGGCATATCTCGACCGTCCATGGCTGTTCACATGGATTATGGTTTTCTTTGGAAAAACCGGTGCTAAAAATCACCATTTCACTAGCTATTTTGAGAAACCGGTCAGTCGAATCAATCCAGGCCATCTGTTACTGATCCGACAGTGCTGGGACGTTAGGGATTATAAATAAAATGCGATGGATCTAACAACAGGAGCTCGCCCTCCATTCTTGCAGCCGTCCAAGGAAAAAAATCGGCCGCAACCTCCTATGCTCGAACCCACCATGAGAGACATTATGAAGCTTGGATTCCTTGCACTGCAAGCTCTGTATGACCCACCTGAACATCCCACAGACGATCGTTGGGAGGATGATGGCCCACATCCAAATCCACCATTGATGCCGAGGCTTTTTCCTCGTGGGAGCTAAGCCGCACCACGCATAATCGCACCAACTCAAGAGGAGTTCTGGTCGAATCCTTTGGCCCCACTGGCCAGAGAAGGAAGAAGAGGTAGATAGGAAGAGAGGCAGAGAAAAAAAAAAAGAAAGAAAAGAAATGAGGAGGAATGAAGAGATGGTGCAGACCGTTGCACCAACTCACCCCGGCCGGATTGCTAACCCGACCTATGACTCGGGCCGAGTCTGAGTCTGTCCAGACCACAGAGTTGGTCATGGATGACCCCGAGTTTCTCCAGAGTTCCAAAGGAGAGGGAAGGAAGCAGTCGGAGAGGAGATCGGGCCGCTGTCTCCTTTGTTCCTGCTTGTAGCAGCCATTGCTGCAGGTCCCGCAGATTGCTGGTTGCGTTTGGATGCTACACTTTGAAAGGAAGAGAGAATGGCAGGGGAAGGAGGGAATAGAAGGGAGAAAGAAAGAAAAGAGAAGGAAGGAAGAAGTGGTGGGTTGAGTCGAGTCAGCTCGGCTGGAACCGAGTCGACTCGGTTGAGACCCAGTTCAGTTGGGAGGAGTTGGGGTTAAGCTGGGCTTGGGTCTAACCCAGGTGTCGCTGGACATTCCAGCAAAAAGAGAAGAGAAAGAAAGGAAGGAGAAGAAGAAGAAGAAGAAGAAGAAGAAGAAGAAGAAGAAGAAGAAGAGAGAGAGAGAGAGAGAGAGAGAGAGAGAGAGAGCATGAGTTGAGCCGAGTCAACTCGACTCGAACCGAGTCATCTTAGGTGAGAATTTTCTCCTCTTTTCATCAATCAAGTTACTTTGGTTATCAATGACATTGTTATTATTCCTATCTGTGATAGCGATTAAGGTCATTTTAATGCTATTGGCTAAAAAACTATAATTAATATTATAATGTAATAATTAGTGATATTGTTATCCAACCATTATTAGATTTCTATTTTTATTATTATTATTTAATAATATCATTAATACCATTATTCCATCAACTAGGAATTGAATCCAAAAACCTAAACCTAAACCCTAAACATCTAGCCTAGGCCTAAACCCTAAGTAATCTAAACTCTAGGTTAATACCCTAAACATAGATAATGTGTTAGGGTTAGGCTAATTATAGAATTTCATAATTCATGATAGGTCATAGTATCTATTATCATGGGTAGATTCATTATTGATAGTTATGACTAATAACATTAGAAAATATTTATCATTTTCCTTATGAAATTAGTATAACACATAATCATTAGTAGTAGCCCTTATTATATTATCATTGGTAAATATTCTGTTGCTATTACTTATATTGTTTAATATTCTATTGCTATTACTTGTATTGTTTAATAGAATATTAGTCATTTTAAGAAGATTAGATGATGTTTGTATATCTAAAGATGAACTTATGAACCACCATTATTAATATTGATGGATTAATACTCCCATCATGAATATTAATTGACCCGTTGCACATTATTAATGGTAATAATAATATTAAAAATAATTTAGAATCCAAATCCTAGAATCCAAGGTTAGAACTAAACTCTATGATGAAAACCTGAGTATCCAAGCCTTAAGTTATATTAATCTAGACCATGGACACTTTATAGAACACTGATCTCATGTACAACTTCACCATTCATGGTAAGATTCGATTCTGAGGGTACACGCGCTTCCTAGTAACATCAGTTGGCGGTTTAAGTATAAGGTGATGATTTCTTCCCCTTGAGCTTTCTATTTTCCCATTAGCTTAAGTTATAGTTTTATTTTAATTTATAAATGATATCTCCATTCTGTAACCATATGTGTTAATTGTTGGAATTGAGTTACTACATCACATGCTTAATGTTTTTCATGTATATTTAATTCATGCTATTGGATTACTTGTGGATTGCTTTTAGGATTTAAACTGTTACATTAGTGGGAAACCCCACTTGTAAATGTACACCCATACTTGGGATGTAACTCAATTGATGGTGATTGCAATGGACCTTCGATCTAGTGGTTATTGAGTGGTGGTCTATATGGATCATTGATGTGGGCCTACCATCCAGGGTTGTTGTGTCTAAGTAGTTTTCAAGGATGGTCTTTTATTGCATGATTTTGGTACTCGTCCTATGTTGCTTATTTTAATATTTACCTTATGTGGCTTGTTTTAATATCGCTCTATGCGGCTTTGTTTTGGGTATTTTACCTATATGGGTTCGATGTTTTATACTGTGTAACCATGTGATGGTAAGCCCCATATACTGCAATATGATTGGCCACTAGTCGACGGGTTTCCATTAAACATCTTAAGATGGTAATCTTATGAGCCGGGGATGGCGGTATGAGAACTATGCCCAAGCTGTCGGCCTACGATGGTGACGAGCCCCTGTAGTGACCTTGAGCTTATTTAAATTGGCTGATTGTAACTGCACTAATAATGGTTTGGCTAATCATGCATACATGACACATATCATTATCTATTGCTATCGTACGTGATGTACGTATTTGTCCGACTGGATGATTTTCCTAGGTCGATGATTGCATGAGTGACGAGTCCACTGTCCACACGGATGAGCATCCCTGGGGCAATGATTGCATTCACGCATCCATGCATCTAATAAAATCTGCATCATGTATTGTTTTATACACTTTATTTTATAATTATGCTTATCTAATGCGACAGTGTGTAATCTTGAGAAAAATTCACACTGAGTTGGTCACTCATCCATCAAATATATAACTGTACAGGTAGCACAGGTGGCTCAGGTGACATTCATGTTTATATTGATGAGGAGCAGGCTATAATTGACAAGGATGCATGATTGTAATTGCTAAAGGTTGCTATAAGATTTCATATCCCAAGATTGTTGTAATTTATTTTATTTCACATGTAATATTATTTCATTTTATAATTGTAAAAATGGGGACATTGGTTTGTATAAGTCATTATGGGCAGTTTCTTGTATATTCCAAATGTAAATGAAATTTTTCTTTATGTTGATTTGTCCACTCTACGCTCATCTGCTTACTCTGAATGGATGAAAAAAATGTATACTCGAATTTGACCATCCTTTAAGGTTAATACTCGGATTTTTGGGAAACGGGTCATATACTCGGGTCCTGAAAAGTCGGGGCGTTACATCCCATATACTCCATATTGGCACACGTGGTAATGAGTGTGTGAACTTACCAAACTGGTAAAGGAAGCACGTGTGAGGCGAAGATTAGGCATTTTGCACATTTGAGGTGTATAACACGAACCATTAAAGACGACCATTATTCTTTTCTACATTTAGCTTGGAGAAAAAGATATGGTTGTTGTTCACGTCACCCACTGTTCAAGTTAGCATCTTTGACACGTGTATTGATAAGTGCACTCACTTCACGTGTGAACACGAGCCGTACATGCATAATATCAGAACCGCTCATCAGGATATTCCGGATCTTTAGATCGCATGCATAAAATATCAGCCTTATGTGATCATTAGGTAGGCAATTTGTCCATGTAATAAATGAACAATTAATGGATATTTCCTACTGTCATACTTTAATCTACAAGTATGGGCCATGTGATGAATATATCCATCTTGTTTTTAATACATGGCCTCTGAATGGTAAGGAATGACAGATAAGTGGATTTGATATTAAATACATGTGCTTTATTTATACGGTCGAGTGCACTTACTAGGTTATATCACTGCTGTCAACAGGCCGGGCCTAGGGCTGGTCTTGGCCCGGATTTTGAATAGTTTTTTGGCATGGTTGTCGGGTCGAGCTTATTCAAAATTCTGATTTTGACCTGCCCGAGCCCAGCCCATTGACACCCTTAGTTAGAGCCATCAACGGCTCGAGTCCTATAGTAAACTACCTTGGTTCTTATCGGGTTCGGGTCTAATTCTTGAAGTCTTACTCCAGGATCTGATTGGGTTTGAGCATCACTTGGGTATTGATTGTTAATGTAGAGTGGGTCGCGGACAGTTTCATGGCCAAGAGGGATCAGAAAAGGCACGGTCGACGACAGAAGTGATCCGGATCGTCGGACCTTAGATCGGGCGTATCTCGCAATCCGGAATGAGTTATTTGACATAAAATATATGATTTTAGGGTAGAACGAGCTACTTTAGCCAACCAACCCTGCTATGCCGGGTTATGCAAGCCATATTTGTAAAAAAAAACCTGGATTGACGGTCGTTTCCCTGTTTTAATTTTGTTTTTACTATAAATAGTAAGTTTTAGTTTGTTTATAACTCTTCATCCATTGGGCTTTAGGAGTTGTGTCCAACATGAAAAGTGTTAAGAATAATTAAGAGAACGGTTTGGTGAAGCCAAATAGGACACTTACTATTTTTGGCCGAAAACCTTGTGCACTAGTCGACGTCACGACCGTCTATAAATAGTAAGTCGCCGATTCTAGGAGTTTTAGTTATAGTTTGCTTCTGATTTCTTTCCTATTACTTGGTACCCTTATTTAAAGGGTTGTGAACTCATTTTTAGTCATTCATTAATCAATTTCGAATTTATTAGAATTTATTTCTATTTTCTGCTTTCTTTCCTCGTGGATTCGAGAAGTCTCTGTGAGGAGTCCAAAGAAGTTCATTGGATTCGGGATAATTATCCTCCTGAGGAAGACGGTGCTGGACCTCACGTCCTCCCCTGCGTCAATTGTACTCTTGTATCTGTTGTTTTAGTTGGGTTTAAGACAAATAAGAGTGGTTATATGATTGGGTCCACCTAACAAATATATTAGACCATATAAATGTACTACTTTGACATATGTATGGTGTGTAAATGAGCTCTCTTATATGTATGTGGCTTAAGAAATTTTATTTAATTTTAGAATAATCAATATAATAAATTATATAGTTGTACTATTAGAACTTATTCGACATAACCTTTCTTTCGTGTTATTTTTTAACATGTATACTGACACACACACACCCCACATGGGCACTTGAGTCGATGACTTCAGTTAATTGGACCTAACTTTAGGAAATTTGACCCAATTGTGATTCGTTCAATCACATTAACTGAGCTGAAGTGGAGTTGAGTAATTTCTAACTCTGGTATGGAGGTGAGAATCTAGTCTGACTCAATAAAATAGGACTAGGACTTGTTAAGAATGATTTAGGTTTATAAGGTATGCATGGGTCCACTACGATATGTGTATGTAAAATTTATTACAACTATTAGATGCAATATGATGTAGAACATGGCACAGATATGTTCCTAACATGGTTGGGCCAAAAGAAGGTGGACCGTAAATTGATCGTAACTTTTGATTCGGGTATCGTAATAGGGCGCGCAATCTATCAATCTTTACTGAAATGGGTCATCCAAGGTGAACTGACCCACAAGTGGGTCGCATCTATCCGTTTCGTCAGAAAACGCACACTTTCTACTCAAAAATGAATTTTTAGGAAAAATTTACTATTTTTAGTAATTCTGATTTTTTTTAATATTTTTCTATTTTTAGAGTTTTAGATTTTTTTTCCTTTTTAGAAATAACTTTTAATTATACTAGGACTCTTCTAGAGAAAGTTTATTTGGAATTTTTATTTTTAGAAATTAGGCTTTAGAAGAGTTTTATTAGAATTAGGATCTTTATTAGAGTTAAAATTTTGTTATTTTTGGTAATTACGAATTTTAGCTTATTTTTTCTTTATTAATGGTGTAAGGAGACACATTAGAGAGTTATCAATTATTCATTAATCAATTTCAAATTTCATATAATTTATTTTCTATTTTGCTTGCTTTCTTTCTCGTGGATTTGAGAAGCCTCTGTGAGGAGTCCAGAGAAGTTCCGTGGATTCGGAACTGTTATCCTCTTGAGGGAGACGGTGCTTAACCTCATCACGTTCATCCCTGCATCAATTAGTATCAAACAGTGAAGGTATGAGCCAAAATCTTATGGATGGTGATCCAAAGATTTGTTATCTTTCGAAAAGAATGAAGCCTTTCCACCGGAAAAGTCAATTAACCATGTAAGGGCTGTAGGTAACCCTCAACCGTATTGAGGATGCGCTAATTCTGCTCTGAGCTCAAAGCAACGTCCAACCGACCGTGATCGCTGTATGACACAATCTCGATTTCTGCAAACCACCATCAAATGATAGTAAATCGTAGGCCACTGCTTCAATCATAAGGAAGCCATTATACATGCCAAAGGTATAAATAGAATTATAGCGAGACAACATCTTTTAAACGAGGTGTACTGTAAGCCAAAAAGTCTGTAATGTAATCATCGATGTCAGGAGCAGTAAGAATCTCGTGTCGAAAATAATGATGAAAAATCTGCAACTGAAAATAGAAAAGCATCCATCTCCGTACACAATTGGATGGATCAAGGAAGTCAACAAAATAGAGGTAACTGAACAATGCATTTTCTCATTTTCAATTGGTAAAAATTATAAGGATCAATTACTTTGTGACGTAGTCGACATGAAAATTTGTCATATATTACTTGGTCGACCATGGCAAAATAATATTGATGCTATTGCTACGCATAGAGGTTAGGATAACGTATTTAAATTTACTAAAGATGATAGAAAGATTGGACTCTTCTCTATGAGAGCAGAGAACCAACCCACGACTTCTAAAGTTGAGGAACAGTCTCTCACAACTGAACAGACTTTTGTTAAACAATATGAGGAAACAAGAGATATATATATGCATTAGTTGAAAAGAAAGAATATATGGAGCCTGTGAATATCCCAGGGGATTTGAAACCAGTATTGCAGGAGTTCAAGGTGATTGTGCTTGATGAACTCCCTAATAAATTATCTCCCATACGAGATATGCAAGACTACATTGATCCCGTCTCAGGGGAAAGTTTGCCTAATTTTTCATGTTATCAGAAAGAATGTGAGACCTCGAAGGTAGAAGTGAAGTAACTGATCGATACTAGTTAAGTCAAGGAAAGCACGAGGACATGTATTGTGTTAGCCAAATGTAATGCCCTGAAAATTGGAGGTCATGCATACACTCGACTCCCAAGTTTCAGGGCATCACTTATAACCGATTTTTATTAGTTTGCGCTTAATCAAGTGTAATTGCGCAGGATAGAATTACTTGGAACATAAATCACAACTACAACTTGTTTACTGAAATGAAAGCGGTCAAATATATACAAGTCCAAAAGAATATAAGTGGGTCATACGAGGCGTGGCCCATCAAAACCACAAAAAAGAATGATATGTCTAAAAAGAATATAGTTGAGCCCACTGATCAGCGATCCAAATCCTGCCTATCAAGCCGATGGAGAGCTGCCCATTAGCTGAATGTAAGACAGCTCATCCTCCTTATTAAGACTCGCGTCGTCAGGCTCCTCATACTCTGCATCACCTGCATCTACGGGAGAGTCTGGTTGGTGTTGTAAAACACCGTCCTAGAGTGGGAGTGAGTGATCAACTCAGTGGGTGCTATTAGTCTTAAGTTGTAAAAAGCATCAGTTATATTATGAATTTAATGAAAATCAATCATTCATAAACACGTAGTTAATCTTATTAATGCGTATGCATGACGGATGATATGATGCATGCCCTCGCCACATCACTCCCTCGAGCAACTCCATCTAACGATCGCGTATGACCAACACTCCCTTAGAGCGACCTCGACTGCCGAGTCGCCAACCTAACTAATGTGATGAGATGATAATGTTAGTCGAGTTCTTAATTAAGTTCATTCATCTAGCAGGTTGGGGAAACTGATACACCCCACGTATCAATGCCCTTAACTGGTTGCGATGCCAAGTCCCCTCAACGTGCTAAGCCAGGGCACTGCGATCCTTAATCCTGTCGGGTTCCCCATCCTCGACTTCAAGTACATGGGGAGTGTTAAGAAAGGGATTACTCGCGGTCACTACGGGGAGGCACGTCACCCCAGCGTAGGCCGACAGCTCAGACATAGTGTCCCATTCCACCATGCCCGGCTCACAAGGCAGTAGATCGGTTTCAATTTAGTTATCGATGGGATACAACGGTTGTAGGGTGTTACAGGTTCCATACATATGTGAGCAAACAGGGTTAACAAATAAGGTTGGTCAGTAAATAGGCTAGACCACACGAGTCAGGTAAGCACGTAACAAACAACATCGAGTACAAGTGACCCATGTAGTCTAACTACTATCACTCACATGCACTCGCCCAAATCCATGAGTTTAGCCTCAAGATAATCCTACCAGCAGGACCACCATCACTTTTCTCATTTTCCTGACCAACCCTAAGGTTGATGGTAATTCATAACATGCCACAAACATGGTTATCATCTAATATAAGTGAAAACATGCGTCCATAACTTTCGACATAGAATCTCAATTTTTCTACCTAGCAAAGCAAATCATGAAGTGAACTAAATGTGCAAGTGTATTATGGGGGTTAATGAGGAAGATAAGCATTTCATACATCGTAGGAACAGAAGCACAAGTGTTAATGAGTCATACAAGCTATACGATACATCATATATGGATTAACAAGTCATGGGCATACAACCATTAAATTCCTACCCAATCATACAAGAGGCAACCAACATGCTATAAGGAACATATCACACGAATCACCAAGCATGAGCATACAACATTAAATTCCTACCCAAACATGAGAGCAACAATAACATTCCACAACTACTCCATGATAAATTTAAAGAATTAAGGGTAAGGTGCTTCCTAGGTTTCTCTCTAGATCCTCCAAACACATCATCCAAGCATTCAAAATCATTAAACTCATAATGAAATTGGTGCTAGGCCACCTAAGGTTAATAGTCTGCACCTATGGATCGGAAGACTTGAAAAACGACCTAGAAACACCGCACTCGGTATCGATTGGTCGGAATCCTAAGATAATGTACTTACATGTTAGAATCCCATGTGAATCCACCCTCAACATAAGGGATTTCTAAGAGATGAGGGTTTTACCTACTCGATCGATGGAGAGGGATTCTTCAGGTTGTGGGTGAAGGATTTGTTGAGGAAGATGTGAGGAGTTGCAAGAATCGGTCTCCTTTGGGCCCCACTAGAGTTATGGCCTACCTTCCCTCTTCTTCACTCTCCCTTCCTCTCTTCTTCCTTTCTTCTTTCTCCCTTTTCTCTCTTCTCTCTTTCCCTTTTCTATAGCAAAATCGTATGGGGAGAGGGGTGCCCAAAAGAAGCCCCTTTTATAAAGCCAGATTTGGTGTAAATGGCCCCAAGTGTTGTATTTTTACTATATTAACCCTATGGTAGGGTTTTTCTAGCCTTTAGGGCCCATTATGGGGTGTATATGTTGATATACACCATAGGATAGTTAGCCCTAATGATGATCTACGTATAGGCATGATCGGTCCGTCATTTGGATGTGCCGATCGACAAATATAATTAAAAATCTGTTCAACGGTCACCGATGGTCGATCGGGGCTGCGGCTATATGGATATGAGTAGGAAAATATCCTTACTCCATGCGTAAAGTTTGGTCATAAACCGACGATCCGAAACTCTCAACTTAGGTGAAGACCGAATGCAGATAAGTGACTTAAGTTCTTGGTTAGTTTCAAGAGTATTCGCACAACTCATGCACCGATCATGTAAGTCCAAGTTGAGCGATCTGAATCATGACCTCGACTAGATGTCTCATGACGGACGTCAAGCCCATTAAGACAAACATTTTTGTATAGTTTCGGAACTAGTGGCCTACTAACGAGCGGTCTAAAGCTTGTTTGGAAATTCGGGACATTTTTGGAATGAATTAGGTATTGAGATTCCTTGTGGGTGATGATTAGGGTTTAGATTAACTATGTTCATAGGATGGGCTATTTATAACTAGTGAAAGTGGAGATTTGGTCATGATTACTCTAAACCGTCGGTTTTAGGCTAAAAGAGTAACGGGATTGATTTGGTCTATTAGTCAATATTCGGGCCTTATCTGACTCGGTTTCGGTTAGATCTTTAATTTATTTATGCTTGTTTTAATTAGTTGGCGATGGGTCGGTTAGATTTGGGTCCTATGTGAGTAAATCATGGGGCTACACCTGATGTTCAAGTGATCAGGCAGATTCGTTGGCTTCCTATGGCTGATTAAGAGGACTTGTGTGGTTCTTTACTGGTACCACCCCTGTATAAACTAGCATTGAGTGCTAATAGTCATTAAGTGATATTATAAGTTAATTAATAAAAAAACTTTAAGGATTTTTTGGAAATCCAAAACAGTGAAAATCCAAGATGTTACAATCTACCCCCTTAAAAACAATTTCGTCCCTAAAATTTTCTAAGGGTAATAAGTAAAGATATTATCATTTCATTTGCTTAAGTTTTGTTGGTTTCGGGTTTATATATGTTTTAGGGTACATAATAAATACGCTAACCTAGCTCATCGTGATCTACCCCCCTTAAAAGTTTTCACCCTGATGGTTTACTACAATTTATTTAATTATTTATTTATTTTTGAAGATTTAGATTCATAACGACGATTTTTCTCTATCTAGAGTAAAAATATTTATTTTCAATGTTAAACCAATACGAAGAGACAGTTGTAGTGGGCTTAAACCCGATATGTCGGTCATCTACCTGATTAAGGTAGAAGGCTCATCGTATCCCTTCTTCGTCCTTGTGAATCCTGATCTTCTGCTCGGTCAAAGCAGTGAGTCCTTTGATAATCACCTAGGATTGAGAATTGGGTCAAGCCGCGAATGCTTCGCAGGTGTATACTTCCGTATTTCCGTAGTCTGATCAATCTAAATGTTTAGGGAATGACCATCATTGGAAAGTTCAAATATCCTATTTATAAGGTTGTCCTTTGGGTCTTGGTATAAGAGAGTCCTCGTTTCGATTTATGTCCAAATTGGGGGTTAATAAATCTCTCAATATGCTTATGGTCAAAGATCACCCTAAAAAGTGTCTATAGGCACAAAATTTTATATGAATTACCATTGTATGCAATGACATTTTCTCTGGCCTACCCACTATGTCCAGATATTTCTCTATAGTAACCCAATCATAGATGTTAATTTCTATCCTTCCCTTTCCTGTAGACCATAGAATAAGTCACTCATGTAATTCGATTATTAAATCATTGATGATTGAAAACCAAAGAGGAAGGGAATTGGGGATCGTAATTGGAAGAAGAGGATTGGCCACTTCTAAGCAAATGATGGCATAGGTTTAACGAAGAGAACCAAACTCCTCATCAACTAATGTTGGAAAATATGTCTAAGCAAATAGGGATTGGTTTTTGTAAGTGGCTTCTCAAGGCAGAGGGTTTATCATTTGGATATAAGTAAGTTAGGTTCCTCATTATGGGATTTTGAAAGAGTGGAAGTACTAATGAGCGGGGGTATCCATATCTTGGTCACAATTTTGGAATGATATTTGGGCTGGGGATGATCTCATTTCATGAGATGAGGTGCCCACACTATGTACTCATCATGGGAATTGTGGTTTGGAAACATCACATGCTGTTGAAACCAGGGGCACCACAAGATAAGTAGCCTTGGGAATCTAATGAGCATCCTAAATGGGGTTGATGGGGATGTCTTTGAGCTTCGTTGGAAGCTATGGATATGGTTCACAATTTCATCAAAAGTATTCTTCCCTTCTTGAATTCAAGGGAAAGATTCCGGAATATGACGGGCTTCTTGCATGGAGTTGAGGTGGATATTTATGAGTTTGACTAGAAGTATGACTCCTTATCTTCATGAGTAGAAGTGTGGATACTTGTCTCAGCCTAGGTTAGTTAGTACCTTAATGTGGAGTGTCATAGAAAATGAAATATTGACAATGACTAATTTTGAGAAGAGTCACCTTTCCTCTCTTACATATGCTTACTGTGTGTTAACTGCAGTAAATATAGCATATGGAATGCAATTTTGATGACAATAGGAGTGAAGATGAGAAATTAGTTAAGATTGATGGACAACTACCCCATAGCGACTATCTGATATGTTGGCCTATAATTCATGAAAACCAGATATTGAGAAGGATGTTATTCATTGAATTAGAGTTGGGTAGATATAATGGAGATGTGCATCTAGAGTTTTCATATGATTGGATATAAAACCAGCTACTCTTGATAGACAAAATGTTAGGCAATCAAGAAGCAATATATTCATAGGATGTGTAGCGAAAATGAGGATGTTGAAGTGGACGAGTGGCAAGCTAAGGAAGGATAGATTTAGAAATGAATGCTTTATGTATACTATGTTCAGCAATCGAGAAACAACACATTAGTATAATAAGTGTAGCTAAATGTGGATGTGGAAGTGGATGAGTGGCGAGATGAGGTAGGATATAATTTGAAATGAATGAATTTTTCAAACTTATGAGTAAGATGAGGGAAAGTCATCACAATTACCAGAAAATTATTAAAATTCTAGAAGTGACAGTTGTCTAAACTAATGATTCATCATTAAGTTTAAAAATGTCTATATTTATTGTAGCACTTCTTATGATTTTAGTACTTGAATTATTTTCAAAAAATTTATGATGATTTATCATTAAGTTTCAAGTCATCCCACAAAATTTTATATCATTTGGAGTTGTAAATAAATTATTAAAATTCTAGGAGCAGCAGCTGTCTGAAATTAATAATTTTTGGACAGTTGACAGAACAGCTTAATTTTAACTATATTATAATTTTTATTTTATTTTTTTATCATTTTTATATAAACTAGACTCATCAAGATTCAATATAGATTTTTAATCACTTAAATCAGAGTTATATCGAGGGAGATATGAATTTTTGAAGTCAGGCTGAAAACTGTAGAAAACAGGCTGCCCGGCCCGCTGCGACCCGCTGGACATTCGGCGCTGGCGGCGCCCGCTCGGGCGTTGTGGCGCCGGGGCTTTGGATTATTGGACACTGACAGCACCGGCCCAGGCACTGTGGCACCAGGGCTTTGGAGTGTTGGGCGCTGGTGGCGCCGGCGCTTTGGAGTGTTGGGCGCTGGCGGCGCTGGTGGGCGTTTTCCTATGCAGGTGCACCTTGCGACGGCCATATCTTGCAAACTGGGATAAGTTATTCGATATGCCATATATGAATTTGGGGTAGGAGAAGCTGATCTACGTAATGAACCTAGTTATTTTATGAGATTCATCCTGTTTAGGGGCCAAAATCTAATTTTTCTATAGTTTCACTATTTCCAGTGAATTTTCATTCACCCTCAAGTATTTATCCTAGAATGGGTTAGAACTATAAAATTTGGCCTAAGATGATGGTTTCAAATATCTAATCCCTCAGTTCCAGTTCTACATTTCCTCTATTTCTGGTAAAATTTTGCTCGCCCCTACTTAATTATTCCCTAATGGGTTGGAACTATCATGTACGGCCCGGTATTAGCTCATTTGGACTTGGACGATGATTTCGACCGTTGAACCTTTCGATTTCCAGCTCGTTCCTAACAATGTAATGGGGAAGTTCAAGAATAGAGTGATGATAGGTGAATATCTTAGGGAGATATGTTGGAAAGATGAATTTTGACTTAGGTCGGTTTGGCTAGTGGCATTTAGTTGTACTAAATGGGATTGCAATTCTAATCCTAACTCAAGATTTGGGAATGGCATGTCGGGAATGAGTGTGGGACGAAATTTAAAATTAATTTCATAGGCTTTGTAAAATAAGTCTTGTGTTGGAAAGTGTGATACAGGATTTCCAAATCCCATGATGATGAATTTCCAAGTGTAATTTGGAAGGAAATCCCAAGTTTTACCTTTAATTACATAAATTCTAAACAGGGTATTGTAAAACGTGGGATACACTCATGCCAGGGATAATACCTTACACATGCATTTATCGATACTCTCACAATTCCACTCACCCTAATCTCACCTATTTCAGTTGGCCCGACAGTGTCTTAGGGATTAGGTGGACTGGAATAGCTATATTTCCTAGTTAGTTGAATCGAGTCTTAGCATCAAGTTCCCAAATTCTTGTCCGAGAACGGGTCGAGGCACTGTAAGACTCTGGGATCCCCTTTTCTAACATTACTACTTACTCTCGCTACCCAACCATAATACTATGGAAGTCTTACCTTCTGTCTAAGAGTGTCAGCTCAGTGACTGGGGTGGTTCCTAGCATTTTAGTGTTTTCTACTCCATTTCCTCTTAAGTCAGCAGACACATTAGTGAGTTCATGACCCATGGCCCGATTGATTCCAAACTATTGCTCTGATACCATCTTGTTACGCCCTGAAAATTGGGGGTCGTGCATACACTCGACTCCCGAGTTCCAGGGCATCACTTTTAACTAATTTTTATTAGTTTGCACTTAATCAAGTATAATTGTGCAGCATAGAATTACTTGGAATATAAATCACAACCACAACTCGTTTACTGAAATGAAAGCGGTCAAATATATACAAGTCCAAAAGAATATAAGTGGGTCGCACGAGGCATTGCCCATCAAAACCACAAAAAAGAATGATATGTCCAAAAAGAATAGAGCTGAGCCCACTGCTCAATGATCCAAATCCTGCCTATCAAGCCAATGGAGAGCCACCCATCAGCTGAAAGTAAGACAGCTCATCCTCTTTATCAAGACTCGCACCGTCAGGATCCTCATACTCTACATCACCTGCATCTACAGGAGAGTCTGGTTGGTGTTTTAAAATATCATCCCAAAGTGAGAGTTAGTGATCAACTCAGTGGGTGCTATTAGTCTTAAGTTATAACAAACATCAGTTATATTATGAATTTAATGAAAAGCAATCATTCATAAACACCTAGCTAATCTTGTTAATGCGCATGTATGACGGAGGATATGATGCATGCCCTCGCCACAATACTCCCTCGAGTGACTCCATCTAACAATCGTGTATGACCAACACTCCCTCAGAGCAACCTTGACTACCGAGTCAATAACCTAACTAATACGATGCGATGATAATGTTAGCCGAGTTCTTAATTAAGTCCATTCATCCAGCAGGTTGGGGAAGCTGATACACTCCACGTATCAATTCGCTTAACTGGTTGCAATGCCAAGGCCCCTCAACATGCGAGGCCAGGGCACCGTGATCCTTGATCTCGTCGGGCTCCCCATCCCTGACTTCAAGCACATGGGGAGTGCTAAGAAAGGGATCGCTCGCGGTCACTACGGGGAGGCACTTCACCCCAGCGTAGGCCGACAGCTCAGACACAGTATCTTATTCCACCATGCCCGGCTCACGAGGTGGTGGATCGGTTTCAATTTAGTTATCGATAGGCTACAACGGTTATAGAGTATTCCAGGTTCCATACATATGTGAGTAAACAGGGTTAACAAATAAGGTTGGTCAGTAAATAGGCTAGACCACACGAGTCAAGTAAGCACGTGACAGACGACATCGGGTACAAGCAACCCATGTAGTCTAACTACTGTCACCCACACGCACTCGTCCAAATCCATGGGTTTTGCCTCATGATAATCCTACCTGCGGGACCACCTTCACTTTCCTCATTTTCCTGACCAACCCTAAGGTTGATGGTAATTCATAACATGCCACAAACATGGTTATCATCTAATATAAGTGAAAAAACGCGTCCATAACTTCCGACATAGAATCTCAATTTCTCTACCAAGCAAAGCAAATCATGAAGTGAACTAAATGTGCAAGTGTATTGTGGGGGTTAGTGAGGAAGATAAGCATTTCATACATTGTAGGAACACAAGCACAAGTGTTAATGAGTCATACAAGCTATACGATACATCATATATGGATCAACAAGTCATGGGCATGCAACCATTAAATTCCTACCCAATCATACGAGAGGCAACTAACATGCTATAAGGAACATCACACACGAATCACCAAGCATGAGCATACAACATTAAATTCCTACCTAAACATGAGAGCAACAATAACATTCTACAACTACTCCATGTTAAATTTAAAGAATCAAGGGTAAGGTGCTTCTTAGGTTTCTCTCTAGATCCTCCAAACACATCACATCCAAGCATTCAAAATCATTAAACTCATAATGAAATTGGTGCTAGGCCACCTAAGGTTAATAGTCCACACCTATGGATCGTTGAAGACTTGAAAAATGACCTAGAAACGCCAAACTCGGTATCAATCAGCCGGAATCCTAAGATAATGTACTTGCATGTTAGAATCCCATGTGAATCCACCCTCAACATGAGGGATTTCTAAGAGATGAGGGTTTTACCTACGCAATCGGTGGAGAGGGGTTCTTCCGGTTGTGGGTGAAGGATTTGTTGAGGAAGATGTGAGGAGTTACAAGAATCAGTCTTCATTGGGCCCCACTAGAGCTATGGCCTACCTTCCCTCTTCTTCACTTTCCCTTCCTCTCTTCTTCCCTTCTTCTTTTTCTCTTTTCTCTCTTCTCTCTTTCCCTTTTCTAGGGCAAAATCGTATGGGGAGAGGAGTGCCAAAAAGAAGCCCCCTTTTATAATGCTAGATTTGGTGTAAATGGCCCCAAGTGTTAGATTTTTACTATATTAGCCCTATGGGAGGATTTTTCTAGCCTTTAGGTCCCACTATGGGGTATATATGTTGATATACACCATAGGATAGTTAGACCTAATGATGATCTACGTATAGATATGATTGGCCCGCCATTTGGATGCGCCGATCGACAAATATGATTAAAAATCTGTTCAACGGTCACCGATGGTCCATCGGGGCCGCGGCTATACGGATATGAGAAGAGAAATATCCTTACTCCACGGGTAAAGTTTGGTCGTAAACCGACGGTCCGAAACCCTCAACTTGGGCAAAGACCGAACGCAAATAAGTGACTTAAGTTCTTGGTTAGTTTCAAGAGTATTTGCACAACTCATGCACCAACCTTGTAAGTCCAAGTTAAGCAATCCAAGTCACGACCTTGACTGAATGTCTCGCGACAGATGTCAAGCCCAATAAGACGGATATTATTGTATAGTTTCAGAATTAGTGGCCCACTAACGAGTGGTTTAGAGCTTGTTTGAAAATTTAGGGCATTTCTGGAATGAATTGGATATTGAGATTCCTCGTAGGTGATGATTAGGGTTTGAATTAACTATGTTCATAAGATGGGCTATTTCTAACTAGTGAAAGTGGAGATTTTGTCATGATTACTCTAAACCGTCGATTTTAGGCTAAAAGAGTAACGGGGTTGATTTGGTCTATTAGTCAAGATCCAGGCCTTATCTGACTCAGCTTCGGTTAGATCTTTAATTTAGTCATGCTTGTTTTGATTAGTTGGTGATGGGTCGGTTAGATTTGGGACCTATGTGAGTAAATCATGGGGCTACACCCGATGTTCAAGTGATCGGGCGGATTCGTTGGCTTCCTACGGCTAATTAATCGGACTTGTGCGGTTCTTTACTGGTTTCACCCCTGTATAAACTAACATTGAGTGCTAATGGTCATTAAGTAATATTATAAGTTAATTAATAAAAAAATTTCAAGGATTTTTTAAAAATCCAAAACAGTGAAAATCCTGAATGTTACACTAAAGGTCTAATGCCAAGTACAAGAAAATGGCTAATAAGCATCGGCGTCAGAAGTTATGTCAGAATCATGAGCCAAGTCTCATGAGTAACTCGAGGATGAGTTTTTATCAAGTGGAGGGGTCTAATGTAGAACATGGCACATATACTAGCATGGTTGGGCCAAAAGAAGGTGGACCATAAATTAACTGTAACTTTTGTTTCGGGTATCGTTACGGGGCACACAACCTATCAATCTTTATTAATGGTGTACGGAGACACATTAGAGAATTATCAATTATTCATCAATTAATTTCAAATTTTATAGAATTTATTTTCTATTTTGCTTGCTTTCTTTCTCGTGGATTCGAGAAGCCTCTGTGAGGAGTCCAGAGAAGTTCTGTGGATTCGGAACAGTTATCCTCTTGAGGGAGACGGTGCTCAACCTCATCACTTTCATCCCTGCATCACAATAGCTTGTGTTAAGCCCAAGGCACAAAAATAAGCTACATTCATAATATAGATGAGCTACACGAGTGGAAATAGTGGGTAGGGGGAGCCTACCATCCAAGCATAACTTTTCACAAGGGAAATAACGGTTGAAGTGGATTTCACTTAACCATGAAAAAAAAAAAACATTCAAAGGTAGATGTCCCTCTTTCAATTATTTCCTTTTGTGTAGCCTACCTGAATCACGGGTCAGCATAATATTTGAGCCCTAGATATAATGATATATGACACAATTGATGGTTGGAGTAAATTATACACAAACTTCTCAATGGACAGTGTAAAACATTAGGCATCCTCCTCTTGACTGTTTTTCTTGGTGTGGCCCACCTGAATAATGAAGTTGCACTTGGTCAGAGTGGTTTTGATAAACAGATCGCGGTGGGGCCTACCCAAGCTACCCTCTGTTTTCTTGCCTCAAGGTCTGTAGCGATAGTAAAAGACCATCTCTCTATCACTACACACACAATAGCTAATTAGGGAGGTTGAATTAATTACAATTACATTAATGGAGCTGCTCTTTTTAGAAAAAAAGCATGAGAAAATGCTAGCAATGAGGTTAAATTATCTATCGTAAGCATTTGCTAATTAGTTCATGTACAATTAATATAAACATGTGTTTCATGGGGTTCGAGTCCTTACCTAAGTGGTAGACTCTGAGGAGTTTCAACACAAGGTCTTGGGTTCGACGTCCATAGGTGGTGAAATCCCATTACAGCGTGCGTGGGTGTGGGTGTGTCAGGTGCGTGTAAAAAAGAAAAAGAAAAGGAAAAACTGAAAAAAAAAATGCTTTTATTTATAAGGTTTACTATGAGAAGAAGAAGAGTACAAGATGAAGAAAGATAGAGAAGTGGAGAAAAAAAGTTGGAGAAGGAGAATGATGAGTACAAAGAGGTTGAAGAGATTTGAAAGAGAAGGTTATTTTCTCACTTGACTTCCTCTGCATGTGTCTCACCCACATGTGGGGACTTGAAGTCCTTCAACTTAAGCCAATAGGATTTAAATAATAATAATAAAAAAAAAAATCCTTTCTACTCAAGTATGGGTACACCTAGACCTAACAAAAACTCAAACCTTTAACCGCGCTACTTCCTAGAAGGTAGGAGTACTACTAAATTTGGTAAAAAGAATAGTAAGTAATTTTATTTATTTTTTAAAAGGTAGGTAATTGTTATTATTATTGGTCGTTGTTGTTATTATGGTTCTTCTTCTTCTCGTTCTTCTCCTTATTATTATTATTATAATTATTGGATCCTTACTCTTGCTCCAGTGGAGAGATGGACGGTTCTCCCTGCTCTACATATAATCTCTCTAACTTTTCTCTTTGATAAGTTATTTTATACTCTAATAAATTACGAGATTCCATACATGTCCAGGTGGAAATTTTAAACGACGTATAAAATCAACTAAAATTTAACATTTCAAATAAGGGGACTCACAATAGACGAGAAATATCTCTTGATATTAGATTGACTGGAGTATAAAGGCCTCTTATCAATGGACAGTTGATTACTGAATATGGATCGTTCAATTATTAATTTAAACATCCAATTGATGTCCATAAATCAATTCATTTACGAAAAAATATATAATAATTTTCAACATATGCCCCATCTATAGCAGTGAATAATATTTGGACGGTTTAAATTAAGTTAATTATTCTTCAAATTTACAACATTTGAGTTCATGTGTATGGAACGTCAGATTCTAATTGTATCCATTCTTCTTTAAAATGTGAACAGGCTACAAGCGTGTAGGGGAGGAGTTGCTAACATTTCTTCTACAAGCAAAATACACATGCAGACATTTCACACGTGTACGGACACTCCACCGTGTTCAAAATGGACAGATCTAGCTATCCATTTGGTTTCTACACTTTGGTCCACCTGAGTGAAGTAGGATGTGTCCCATGTACTCCATATTGGCACACGTGGTAGGATAATAAGCGTGTGAGCTTACCAAACTGGCAGAGGAAGCATGTGTGACGTGAAGATTAGGCATTTTTCACATGGGAGGTGTACAACATGAGCCATTAAAGGGGACTGTTACACTTTTCTACATTTAACTTGGAGAAAAAGACATGGTTGTCGTTCACGTCACCCACTGTTGTTAGCATCTTTAACATGTGTATTTGTAAGTGCACTCGCTTCACGTGTGAACGTGAGCCGTATATGCATAATATCAGAACTGCTCATCAGGATATTCCAGATCTTTAGATTGCATGCATAAAACATCAGCCTTATGTGATCATCTGGTGGGCAATTTGTCCATGTAATAAATGAACAGTTAATGGATATTTCCTACAGTCATAGTTTGATCTACAAATATAGGCCATGTGATGAATATATCCAACTTGTTTTTGATACATGGCCTTTGGAAGGTAAGGAATGACAGATAAAAGGATTTGATATTAAATACATGTACTTTATTTCTACAGTCGAGTGCACTAACTAGGTTAGATCTATAGCTGTCAACAGGCCGGCCTGGGTTGGTCTCGGCCCGGATTTTGAATGGTTTTTGGCTGGGCTATCGGGCCGAGCTTATTCAAAATTCTGATTTTGACAGGGCCGAGCTCAGCCCATTGACACCCTAGTCAGAGGCTTAGAGCTATCAACGGCTCGGGTCCTACAGTGAGCTTCTTTAGTTCTTACTGGGTTTGGGTCTAATTCTCAAAGTCTCGCTTGAAGATATAATTGGATTTCAGCATCAGTTAGGTATTGATTGTACTCTTGTATATGTGGTTTGAGTTGGGTTTAAGACAAATAAGTGTGATTATATGGTTATATGTTTAGGTCCACCTAACAAATATATTAGATCATATAAATGTACTACTTTGACATATGTATGATGAGTAAATGAGCTCTCTTATATGTATGTGGCTCAAGAAATTTTATTTAATTTTAGAATAATCAATATATTAAATTATATAGTCGTACTATTAGAACTTATTGGACCTAACCTTTCTTTCGTTTTATTTTTTTAACACGTATATTGATAGACGCACACTAAGCTGATGACTTCAATTAATTGGACCTAACTTTAGGCAATTTGACCCAATTGTAACTCGTTCGATCACATTAACTGAGCTGAAGTGGAGTTGAGTAATTTCTAACTCTGGTATGGAGGTGAGAATCTAGTTTAACTCAAAAAACTAGGCCTGTACTAGTTAAAATTGATTTAGGTCTATAAGGTATGCATGGGTCCACTGCGATGTGTATATTAAACCTATTACAACCATTAAATGCAATAGTTCATGTTAGGCCTAAAGCACAAAAATCAGCTACATTCATAATATAGATGAGCTACACGGGTGGAAATAGTGGGTAGGGGGAGCCTACCATCCAAGCACAACTTTTCACAAAGCAAATAATGGTTAAGTGGATTTCACTTGGCCATGAAAAAAAATATTCAAAGGTAGATGTCCCTCTTCCAATTATTATTTTTTTGTGTGGCCTACCTGAATCACGGGTCAACATAATATTTGAGCCCTAGATATAATGATAGATAACACAACTGATGGCTGGAGTAAATTATACACAAATTTCTCAGTGGGCCCCATAAAACATTAGGCATCCTCCTCTTGACTGTTTTTCTTGGTGTGGCCCAACTGAATAATGAAGCTGCACTTGGTCAGAGTGGTTTTGATAAACACATCATGGTGGGGCCTACCCATGCTGCCCTGTGTTCGCTCGCTTCAAGGTCTCTAGCAGTCGCAGAAGACCATCTCTCACTACAGACACAATAGCTAATCAGGGAGGTTGAATTCATTACAATTACATTAATGGAGCTGCTCTTTTTATAAGAAAGGCATGGGAAATTGCTAATGAGGAGGTTAGATTATCTATTTTAATGGGGTAGGATTTGTTAAGTTCATGTACAATCAATATAAATATATGTGTTTCACGGGGTTCGATTCCTTACCTCAGTGTTAGACTCTGAGGAGTTTCAACACGAGGTCTTGGGTTCGATGCCCATAGGTGGTGAAATCCCACTACAGCATGCATGGGTGTTTGTGCCAGGTGCGTTTGAAGAACAAAAAAAAAACATGTTTCATGCGGTCTAATGGCACTTACACTCCATCATGTGAACCTTCTTGTTAAATGCTTTTCTTTTTAAAGTTTACGATGAGAAGAAGAAGAGTACAAGATGAAGAAAGAGACAGAAGTGGAGAAAAAGAGTTGGAGGAGTATGAGTATACATGAAGATTTTGAAGAGATTTGAAAGAGAAGGACATTTATTTTCTCACTTGACTTCCTCTGCATGTGTTTCACCCACATGTGTGGGGACTTGATGTCCTTCCTCATCAATAAGATTTAAAAAAAATAAAAATAAAAAAAATCCTTTCTACTCAAGTATGGGTACACCTAGACCTAACAAAAACTCAAACCTTTAACGACACCATTAGGAGTAATACTATATTTGGTAAAAAGAATAGTAAGTAATTTTACTTATTTTTTAAAAGGTAGGTAATTATTATTATTATTGGTCGTTGTTGTTATTATGGTTCTTCTTCTCATTCTTCTCCTTATTATTATTATTATTGATCATATGAGGATGTCTCCATTCTAACCCATTCGCAAGTGATGGTCCAGCCAATGGACAACTTCTATCCTATTAAATTCATGTGAAGTCCAACCCTTTTAATAGTTTGGTTCCATCATAAGGTTCCTAGAGAAAAAATTCAATGCCATATGCTTATTGGATAGGTCACACCATAAAAAATAATTTATATATAATAATTAATAAATAGCAAAACAGAAGCATAGCGTAAGAGTTTTATTAAGTGAGCATAATTGATCAATGTTTTGGATTTCTGTAAAGGTTGGATATTATGATTAGGCATATCACTAGGCATTACTAAAGTTGTGATTAATTTTAAGTTTGTATGAGAAGTAGTGCATTTGAAATGTGATATACGCATAATCTTTGAATAAGCACGAAAACCTTTTAAATGTGTGAAGCCCAAGAGAAGGAGGATTTTAGAGAGCTTTTAAACTCATTCATCTTACATTTTTATGAAGAGTGTCGCTTTCCAAATTTATTCAGTTCGTGCTGGTTGACCAACAAGCAAAAGAACATTTTTTTTTTCAATTTTTTGTTTTACACAACACCCTTCACACACATCCTCACACTCATACCGTAATGGAATTTTATCACCTACATGTATTTGAACCCAAGACATCGTGTTTCTGTTGAAACTCTGGGGAGTTTACCACAAAGGCAAGGGCTCACCACAGAAAAATCTTATTTTCTTGCATAGAGTAGCTCACGTCATCGTTGATATATTAACAGCACCATTACATCAAATGCAGTGTGTGATGATGCGGTCCAATTATATCGCAACAAGTTGGATTTTCCTACTTGTGGGGAGCAAAGGAACTGGATTCCAAAAGCTTTTGTGCTACTTTAATAAATGAAAGTAGTGAAAAAGAGTGAACAATCAAACAAGAGGTTGTAGATGTCAGGCAATTACACGATAATCTGGCAATGAACAACGCTTAATGCGCAGGCACCCGGAAGCGGTACACGTGGAATTTTACCTCAAACTAAAAATCGACTAAATTGTGGAATCCACTATCTGTAACTCACATAACCCAAATAAGACTGTTTGAACCATCCTAACCACTGATCCGTGGACACTTGTCTGTTGAAATAGGACCATTGGATATTTTTCATTTTTAACCATCCAATGAATTTGATAGTCAAATGATCAAATAACTGTAGCTTTTGGATCATGGTGTATACAGCTTCTAAGTAAGTTGCAAGTGCCAGCGTATCATCCGTCAGGCTCTGCCAGAGTATCAGAGTTTTAAACTTAAGAGCAATCCTGTGGGTACCAATATCTCACACAAATCGATGCAAGTCCGTCCATCGAGACAAAAACTTCGATACTCTGGCAGAGTGTGATGTTTCATACTCTTGCACTCAAAAATATTCCATGCGTCCTATGCGTAAGTCAGAATAAACCGTCCATCATGTGGGCCTTAATTTAGATGGTTTTTACACTAAAAATTACACTTGAAAAATGCTGTTACCCAAAGATTTGACTACATCTATGAAAGCTTTAAAAGAAAATTATTCAACGGCTAAAATTTAACAAATAAAAAATCAAAGTTTAAAATCATTCGTTAAATCTGATTTCTAGATTATGGCCCATCATAGGCATCACACGATTTTAACTGTTTTACCTGAGTTACAAACATCCACGTATACAATTTCTAAGTACATGCGTATGAACCATCACACTGACAGGAGTATCAACTAACTCTCCATCCATCAAACCCCATCAAGCACATGGATTTCTTCTCCGAAACAATGTATCTGCTCCCAGCCCAATCATCACCCCTACCAACTACAGTGATAGTTCACCACCATCTTTTGGACTTTTAGTACCCTTACACCGAACGCCGTATCTTGGGGCCCACTGTCGATGATATATAGCCCAAAAATTACACTGATCAAACCTTCCTAAATCACATTGTTAAGATGGCATGATTGGTGAGGATTTGAAGCAATGCTCCATCCACAACTGGGCCCACTATTTGGATGGTCTGGATTGCCATGCATATATGTCGCGTGCATGTAGATGAGAAAAGGGTGGCAAACTATTACTGTAGTCTACCAATCATCAATCGGTTCGCACGTATAAATCTCTCTGTGCCCTGTAAACTACCCAAAAATAGGTTATTTCATCCTAGACCATTCACACGCATGCACGCATGTCTATATAAACACGTGTATGAGATCCAAGCTTTCCATCAGGTGAAACAGACAATTGGGATATGCTTGCCAAAATCTGGCCGTTTAATTCCCAAGTGTGCCACATTTACAAAACAAAAGGATGGCTCAAACAAAATTTCTATCCATCCATTTGCTTTGCACACTGTGGCCCACCTAATGAACGAAAAGTCTAAAGATTTTTGTCCATTAGATATAAACAGTTTGGTACACGTGCTAGATAGCTAGGATCTTGTGCACGTGGACCATATTGCCATGTGTGCTTGCATGTGTTTGGGAGAGTTCCACACGCGTGTGGTTTTGCATGCATTCTTTCATCTTCATTTAAAGCGAAGGAGCCAGGAGGATTGATAGCTTGCAGGGCCATTAATCCACGCGTCAAGCAGAGAAGCCGTTAAAACTAAAGAAATCTAACCGTTCATTTTTCACATGAAAATTCTATCAAATTTTAGTCCTTTGATTTAGAATTTTGCACCATAATCAATCGACTATGTGTCCCACCAGATGAACGTCTATGATCTCCATGAATAGCCCTCACCACACTTATGGAGCCCAAGGATTATAGTTTCGGGTAGTCGCATGGACTACTAAATGCTCCGCTTCTTTGGAGATATCTACCATACTCCACTGGAGTATGGAATATCATACACTTGCACTGTCTACTTTACCCATGGTATTCATATACCTCAATCGCAACCATCCAAATTGTGGGTCCCAATGTGGATGGGTCAAATTTTAATTTTATTTCATTGAACGGACAATACTGACCATCCGTTCAGTGGCCAACCGGCAAGTTTTCTCATGTCTTTCCATCAAACAAATAAGAGAATCCAATGATACACGAGAAGAGGCTAGAAAGGCCACAGAAATATTTCATCCCCAGCATGCTCACTTTAAATATTCAAATTAGGAAACGCATCACCATTTTGGTGTGGCTGGATCAGGAAGAGAGATTCATCACCTAATATCCCATATATGGAAAGTTAAGAAGTAGATCTTATCCGTCCATATTATATATATGATCCTTTATTAAAAATTAACCTGAAAAATGACCTTGATCTTTATTATATTTTCTGACTCCTTTTTCATCCTAAATACTCATTTGATGGAAACCATCCACAGTCTAGATATTTTAGTTAGTTTTATTTTTATCCATAGGACAATCATGAAAAAATTTCAATAATGGACGGTCTGGATCTAAAACATTGCTTGAAACATCTCAACCATTGAGCAATGAACTTACCTCCATGTCCAGTGCACCAAACTCTCTTTTGTATTATTAACGTGAAAAGACTAAGGCAAAGGGATAGACTTCGTTTTGCATCTGTCGCGACTGAAAACCACTATATGTCGTAACTCACTGGCTCCCACATGCCCACATGGTCCTAGTATTTAAACCGTCCATATTCTAGTTACTATCATAAATATAATATATTATCTAATAATCAAACTTCATTGATCATCCCAACCGTTGATTTTTAAAGTGAATGTGATACATCATCTTCAGATAAAAATGGTCAAAATTATCACTTCAGGATAAACTTCTTACAATATCCCATCTTGACGGTTCAGATTACTATAATTCTCACCAGACAGCCCAGTTTCCCGCAACACACGCTGGATACTGATGCACGAAAGAGGCAAAACGAACTAAAGATGATGCAAATATCCTCTGTATCTCGATCAGTTAAAGAACTGTAGTAGAACATAGTGGAACCAGCAAAGCTAACAAGAAAAACAGACGGCAGCAGCTATAGTAAGAGTATCTGAAGAAGAATCGATGGATAACATTGAGGCAGTGAAGCGAGAAGAATGTGGTTGTTGTGGAATGTGGGAGGATTGCACCATGGGCTACATTGGGTTTGTAAAGGAACGGTTCGGAGGCATTTGGGTCTGTGGTCTATGTGAAGAAGCTATAAAAGATGAGCAAGCCCGGCTCGGGGTCGACGTCGATATGGCTTTACGGGTCCATGCCACGTTCATAGAGACTGCTAACGCCGATCCTGCCGTCCATGTGTTGCGGTCCACCGTAAAGCTAGTGAAGAAGATCATGTGTTCTGCTACTAGTCAGAGACATCCAAAGTAGCTAAGTTAGATTTTCTGATTTAGATTAAGAACGTATTTGTTGAAAAACAAGCTTTTTGGTGCACTTTCTTTATTCTCATATTGGATTCGGAATAAGGTGCGTGATGGTTCGGGGAGCCCGTCAGACCTGGCTTTGGGCAGGACTTGGACCTATCAGGTAGGCCCGTGCGACGGGCTTGAGCCTCAGGTGGTTGGCTCAATCAATTGCCAGGTTAGACTTGTGGATTACATACATCATTTTAGCCCAACCTGGCCCCGTGGTTGGTTTGATTCCTTTAAAATGCTTTCTTCTTCTTCTTCTTTTTTTTTTTTTTTAATGCATGAGTGGTCCACTTAATCAATGAATAAATTAGGAAAATCCAAGAGGCAAATAGGATTCTTATGGATTTTTAGGGCAGGCTGGTCCTGTCGAGCCAGGTCAGTACTCCCGGGAGGGTTTTTGGGTCAGGCTCGGAGTTTGGTTTTAAATGTTGGATCGGAGCCAGGGCTAGCCTGACCCGGCCATTGCCACCCGTTATTGGAAATGGGCTTTTATCTCCTTTATAAGTAGACCTTATAACGGAGTCTTGAGCTGAAGAGAATGCATGCCCTTGCATGTTGGCTTGTGTGCACGTAGAGCTTAAGAGAAAAGGGTACCCCACATATCTCTTTTCCTTGGATATATACACTCCATCAGGCTCATTTGCTAGGTCACTAGAAAATCATCTCTCTAAACTCGTTTACAGCAACACATGTGCCAACTTGGCAGCCATGAGGAGCACTATGGAATGTGAAATTGACTATTGTCTATGCATCATTTATGGAGATTCAATGTTATAATTTTAAAGGCCTGTTGGCTAGGAAGACATTCCGCATCCCAAGAGATGCTAGATTTCCGCACCTTACATAGACCAGAGAACCTCTTACTGGGACTAGGTTCTCTTATGGGCTAGTGAGGGTACCAATATAGATATTTATAAGAAAGAGGCCAGAGAAGTTTACTCATCACACTTCTCTCCTCTAGGGTATTTATACTCATCGGTTTCCATATCTAGTTTAATAACCATATATAGTAACTATGGTTCAAGCGTCCCGCTCCAAACCTATTTATAATAATCACAACTGCAATGGGACTCACCGAATTGCTTAATCTAAATAATCTAATGATCATATCTAAATTGATGATCATGTATGCCCCACCTTATAATAGTCTTACAATCCCCGCCTTGACGAAGAACATACCAATTTTTTTAGATATTTGGTTCACTTACCAAGCAGGTCACACATGATGGATGTGGCTTCTTGTCGTTTTAAACTGTCCATTGCTTGCGTACGGGGATGGCCCAGCTTATGAACGGACTGATCTAACCTTTTTCTTTATGTTCGCCTTCATGGTGACTGCCACTTAATTTGTGCACCACTCGAAGGGAGCTGAGGAATGTTAAGAGCAAGGGAGCTGCATGGAAGTCCTACGCTTGTTCTTACAGTACACGTGGGGTGATCAGGGTTCTTGTTCCAGTGTGGATAGGCTATATTGCAAAAACATACTGGAATGGTTTTCTGGTAAGTGGCCCACAAAAGTAACGGAGCAAACCGTTTAAATTCAACGCAGAAATAAAATAAAAAATAAGAAACAAAATCTGCCGTCGTGCTTGACACGATTTAGTACTTGTACAGTAAATGTTCTGGTTTGTTTCACATATTATGGCAATAAAGTAAATATAATGAGTAATGATTATAAATTACTTTACTTATTTTATAACGTCAATTCCATTTAACTGTAGCGATGGTGATTACTCTCAATCTGTCGTAGTCAGATCCAACGGGTAGAATGCTGCCATATGTCAGCAGCAGACTTGGAAGAGATCATGAGGATCCAACACTTGGAGACATTTGCGCAATTGAAACCCTCGAGACTATCATCCTCCCGAATTCATATGGCAAGCAGGCATAGTCTACAGATACCTAGAGTGTCTAGGGAGCATGCGTAATGCATGCAATGCAATATTAAGGCGCTAATATCTAGTGACACATAGTCGAATTTAATTAACCATATAACTGTACTAAGAGGAGAAAGCCGTCTGAAAACATAAAAAAATACCATACAGGGGCACGTATAATTAAAGATTACTTGGCTCCATCTCAACAAAAGAAGCACACCGAGCCAAGATTCCTAACCAATTAATCGTAACGTTGATCCCAAAGGTCAAGGGACCACAAGCACAGCCACCACTTAAGTGACCACAAGCACAGCCACCACTTAAGTTTGTAAAGGTAGTATAGAATAAAGAGCTCATAGCCCTCGCCATTCTAAACCCAACAACTCTTCTCAGTCTATCAATTTTTTGTCTTATATGGATGACCATCATATATGACTTTAGCCTAATTTAGCCTCTCTACTTTTATCCAACGTCGTATTGTAGCAAGTTTGAATCGATTAACATATCTTAATTTAGGTTTTTTGCTTCTATCTAGCGTATCGCTACAACAACTTAGATTTGGGTTTACTTAATTGTCGACGAGCCTGTTGTCGGATTTTGTGCCTCTGTGCCTTCGTAGCAGTAAGTACTACTTTAGAAGCTTTTAAGACACCTTTGTAGCCAACGAATTTGCATTCGAATGCTTTAAAAGCTCCTAGAGATATCAAATTTTTCTTCAAATTTGGAACATGCCACACATCAGTCAGAGTACCCTTTATCTCATCAAACATTCTAATATGAACCGAAACAATTCCCATCATCTTATAGGCATGATCATTGCCCATAAGAACCAGGCTACCATTATACTCACCATATGTAGTGAACCAACTCCAATGAGGATATATGTCGTATAATGCCCCTCTATCCAAATTTCACTCATTATACAAGTGTCTGACCTTGGACACAGATAATATGTCACAACCACTCTTTCATTCACTGGATTACGCCAAATTGTCCTCCTTCGATGGATCATCTGATTTCTCATCATTTTGAGTTTTGGGATTTGTACAGTACTTCGTATGTCTCGTCTTACTACAACTCTAATACTTCATCTTTCTTTTGCCTTTCGACTTGGACCTTGATCGTGATTTTTTCATCTCTCGCCCAAATATTCTTTCCTAAGAAACCAGCGCCTACGGATGTATTTTTCCTTCCATTATTCATTCTCAACTGCTTCGACTAAAGGGTTGAGATAATGGTATTAACATCCAATGTATCCCTATCGTGATAAAGAGTACCAACTAGATACTCGTATGATTCTGAGAGAGATGTTAACAAAGTTAGGGCTTTGTCTTCTTCATCGATGTTCACCTCTACACTTGTCAACTTGCAAACCAGCTTTTTGAAGACATTAATGTGCTCAGAGATATCCAACCCTTCCTCCATTTTAAGATTATAAAGTTGTCTCTTCAAATGTAGATGATTGGAGAGTGACTTCATCATGTAAATGCTCTCCAACTTCAACCATAGGCCTATGGTATTCATCTCATTAATGACATTGTAAATGATTTCATCGGTCAAGCACAATTAGGTTACGCTAATCGCCTTCTAATCAAATTCATCCTACTCCTCTTCTTTCATCAATTCAAAACGTTTCACTTCCCAATGAGTGCATGTTGCAACCCTTACAAAATTAGAAGTACTTCCATATTCAATCTCCACAATTCAAAGTAGTTTTTACCCATGAACTTCTCTATCTCAAACTTCATATTCGATCCTCTCAATGCGATGTCTTATATTCAACATGAAAACCCAACGTTTGCTCTAATACCACTTGTTGAGAAATACGACAAGCCCTTACACGACTTGTCGGTGAGGAAGCAACCTCAAACGAAATCAAATAATACAATATGGAAAGAAAATTCAAGCAACCACAGAGAACATGAATTTTACGTGGAAAAACCCTTATGGGAAAAAACTACTACACAAAGCAGCAAACAATCCACTATAATTAGAAAAGTTACAAGAGATGTAACAACTTAAATATTTAAAACCCAAAATCCCCCTTCAAAACCCACTCTTTGTGTTAAGAACTTATTTCTTAACCCTAATCCTATATTACAAATGCTTATATAAACATTCATACATGGTTAGAAACAAAACCCACACTTACGTAAAATTTACGTGCTCTATCCGTCAACCCAACTAGACATTCGGTGGACCAAGATATCAATAGGAACTACTGGTCAACCAAAACAAACCTTGGTCAATTGAAAACATCACATCGTGCTTCATTGACCCACGAATTCCTCAATTGACCCAACCACAAGTACACCGGATTAGAGACACTTGATCAACATCCATGTGAGGCCCATGTTTGGTTTATTTAAGCCATTGATATGCTATCATGGATGAATGGATGAATGGATGAACCATGCACAAAAAGTTTCCCAAATTGGAAGACCTAACAATCAAATCTTATCTTTTCCCCGTTGAATGTGGACCGTTGGTGCATTTCTTCTTAATCATGTATTTACATGCCACCAATGGAAAGATTATAGTAAAGTAAATGAGGAGATTTTTTGGGCAGTATTTATCCACAATGGGGGCCATCAGATGAAGAGATCGGATAAACAAACCATGGTGCCAAATAAGGAAGTTCCCTGTTTGCAACAAATAGGAAACCTGGCCTATAAATAGGGCTCTCAATGGGCCAGGCTGGCCCATATGCTTTTAGACCTGGCCTGCATTGAGCTATGCTTGGGCTTAAAATTTCAGCCTTTCTCAATTGGGCCGGGATGGACCGTGTACAATAGCCCATCAGCCAAGCCGGAGTCTAGCCGAACCAGGCCCATCAACATGCATTTTAATTCATTTTTTGTATTTTAGTATTATTTATATATTGATATACACACACAAATATATGATCACATATAGCCGTTTTCTAATATATATATATATATATATATATATATATATATATATATATATATATATATATATATATATTCTGGGTCGTTGGTAGGTAGATAGTTAAGACAGTTTGGGTCCGCCCACTTCATGAATTGCCTCTCTTCACCAGGTCTCCCACATGTATGATCATGGACCATTTCAAACCTGTTGGAGATCATGAAAGTCATTATCCAATGGTTGACTTTCAAGCTAACGGTATAGATTTAAGGATTGAAATGGCTGGGTCAGGACTGATCAGGGAGGTTGAAATAGGCCCATTTGTTAATCAAGCCTGAACTTTTGACATTGCACGGCCCATTCATTAATCACAGAAGATATAAGTTATGGCCTGAAAATTAACAGTCTCAAATAGATCTATAACGGGCTACTGAATAGAAACATGGCCCACATCCCAATCATTTGTTAATTGGGCCTGAAATTAAAACCAGGCCCAATCCTGGCCCAGTTATGCCATCCCATCTTACATCCTACGATGAATTTCTACAAACCGGAAAATGGGTGGATGATCTATTCCATTCATCTGAGGTCCTCAGCTTGAATTAGTGGAGCCTGTCCCCAGAATCTCCCAGATTAAGAGCCTCTAGCTCTCCAATCCTTTGGTCTTTCTTCTGTTGAATGTCGGCCGTCCGTGTATTTCCTTCCATAATATGGTCAATACGATGCTGTCCAATCATCATTTTGAGCTGTGATTGAAACTATAAATTGGTGGGCCATCGCAATTGGGCGGCCCATAACCTTCAATCATGTTCATGAACCTTGAGGAGAACCAAAAGATTTGATGATACCATTAGGTTTTCAGTTTTCCCAATAGGGCCCCACCGTTCAATGGTCCAAACCGGTGTATGATGGGCTTCGGTGAGATGGCATCCACCAATAGTACTCCCACATGCTGAGATTGACGATCCAATATGTATTACTGTTGGGCTTTTTCTTGTTGATTGTGAAACATTGTATTTTCACTCTTAACCGTCTATTTATTGACCACTTATTGAGGGTCCAGGATTCTTCCACTGAGAAAAAATTTCTGTGCATGAGCCCCCCAAAGTGGATCCCATGATATCAACGGTCTGGATCATTGAACCATCGTGAATTTATAATACATCATGAACCCCTTAGTTCTCAATGAACGGAATCTTGTGGAATGCAGTCAAACACTCCTTTCAATATACCATCCACCGGATTTTCGGCAATGGCCCACTTAAAGAAACGATCTGATCATGTGCACAACCTAGAAATTACATTAGCGTAATAATCATTCTAAGTGCCATAACTGCATATAGCCCACACCTAATAGAAACATGGTCTGCTAGAATATTCATATATATATATATATATATATATATATATATATATATATATATATATATATATATATGTATATGTATTAGGACTATAGCATTTGGGTATGAGGCCATCTTCCAATGATCATACCATTTATGTTTGGGTCTCACCTTATATGTGATACACATACGAAAAGTAAAATCTCTTACATTTGGCTATATTATTCTTCTTGTTGGACTCTTTTTTCCTCAAATTTGTAATTTCCGTAACATTTAAATAATCAAATGGATGAAATACTTCAATCTAAAAGTTAATTACGGGTCTCCTGCCCTGCACTTAAGTTAGCTTAGAGATTGTTTTTGTCAATGAAAAGGTATCATATTCAAGGACACATCATATCAAGTGGTTAAGTCATTTTCATTGTGGCGTGGTTATTGATTAAAGAAAAGATGCTTGTTTTGCAGGGAACAAATCAACTCAAATAAAATACTAATTTTTTGACTTAAAAAGAGGATGGGTGATTCTAAAATAAGATGAAAAAGTGATGTAATTATATTTAATTATATGGTAATCCACATATTATTCCGTCAATCCAATAGAAGGCCATGGTTTATGCATTAAAAAGACTGCACTTTCAAAGGGATGGCTTAGCAATTTCCGGTTCATCCAATCAAGGGATGGCTTAATGATTTGCTCAAATTATAATTACTTCAAGATGTCCCATTTAGGCCACCAAAAATCATTAGATAGATGCCATTTACAACAAATGAGACGTGACCCAAAAATAACCATGGTTGTGTTGAGCCCGTGGGGCATCTCACATCATGAGGCGTGTGTATGAGGCAGGTTTTCTATTAGGAAACATCTCCTCTTAGATTATACCCGACCCAAAAAGAACCATGGTTGTGCTTGTTGTCATATGCCTTTAATCTGGGCTCGACCGGTCGAGAGTCTTGCTCAACCGGTCGAGTGAGCCGTTTGACTAGTCGAGCACTGCGGACTCAAAGTCCAGCATGCTATTATTTTTGGTGTCCGAGCTGCTCAACCAGTCGAGATTACGCAGATCCTGCGCGGACTGCGTAAATTTGAGGCAGTTTACGGACTTTTCCGGACTAGGTGCGAAAGTGGAGTTTCCTAAACTATAAATAGGAGTCCCTAAGGCTATTATATGGTATTCTAAAGCTTTCTAAAAGTTTTTCAAGGGTTCTAGGGTTATCAAAGGGTGTAGCAAGGGTGAGATTCAAAATTGTTCGAATCGGGTAAATCCTCTCTCTTGTAATTTCTTTTCATAGTGGATTTCTGTCGCTTTGTTCCATGGTTTTTCCCCGCAAGGGTTTTCCACATTAAATCTTTGTGTTCTCTTGTGATCGCTTGTTGCTCTTGGATTGCTATCCTAGATCTAGATCTGTGTGATTCCATAGCATAAATCTCCAACAAGTGGTATCAAAGCAATCGTTGGGGCACAGATCTGAATCTGCAGGATTAGTAATAATGGGAAATGGCAAGTTTGATATTAAGAAGTACTTAGGCAAAAATAATTTTGAGTTATGGAAGGTTAAGATGATTAGCCTGTTAACCAAGTAAGGTGTTCACTCCCCAAGTATAGGGTTGTGATGTAGTAATAAACTCGGTGAGACCGAGGTCGAATCCCAAGGGATTGAAACCTGTACGTTATCTGAAACTAGGTAGAATTAAAATTAGACTAAAATGAAATCTAAATCGATTGTAATTTGAAGATTAATGGTGAAATAATTATCTAAAATTTAGAAAATTTATAGGTAGGAAACTATGGTGCCAAGGATCCACTTATAGAGATCAAGGAGATCTACGCTTGATTCATGATCTCAACTGAACTTCGAGTCTCATCTTCATCCAGTTGGAAGATATACCATGAAAATCAAATCTGAACTTCTTTTAACCTAGTTTTGAAGAGATAAGATAGATGTAAATTAGAGTAGATTCCATCACAAAACCACGCCCATGAGACAAAGTAAACAACAGAATTAAACCAATCCACATCCAATCTAAGGAATGTATGAATGTTAGGAAGGTTTCTGTCATCCAACCATGCCCAGGAGATGATGGTGAACAACGGGGTTCCCAATTTCACAAATCCTATAACGCAAAGAAAATACTCAAAGCCATCGTAGATCTATTGTAATTTCAGTCACAACAAACCATTAAAAACTAAAGGCATTCCTATTAATCAAACTAGAATCAATATCAGTTCATCACATGCATCCAAGCCGTAGGATCAACCCCATCACGCTACAAGCTTCACCTCTTAGCCCTAGCTAAAAGGTTCAGCCCAACTGTTGAGGGTCAAATATTGCATATCAGACCCTATTATTACCTGGGTTTTCAAACATGATACTGTTTAACGGCCCAATTTAAAACGTGTTTGTGTTGCAGGGCGTGTTTACAAGCCTGGACTGGGAAAAAGGTACTAAAAGCATGGATTTAGTGCTCTGAAATCACCAAGGCAAGCGACGGACCCCAGGAGACCAAGATCGACGGATGTGCATGCCAGGGATTCAAGAAAATCAAGAAATTGGAGCTTAAGTGGCCCAAAAGACGTCCAAAATGCAAGATCACAGGGTTCTCGCCATCCGATCAGCTCAAAACTTTATACATGGCCTGAGGGTCATAAATTAACCGTACACGTAAATTTTCATCCATTGGATCACTGTGGAAGGGGCCCAACGGACAGATCAGCCCATAATTTACTGATCTGGGACCCACCTGATCTCTGGATACTCCTCATCTTCGGTCTCAACGCCTTAAATCATGAGAAGAACAAGATGGATGGTGTGGATTTCTCATAATCATCATACAGTGTACATAGTATACTTTTTGCACTAAGACGTGCATGGCAACACAGGGACGTCTCCTTCTTACAAAATAATAGCGGACGAACGCTGTTCGTGCGTTTTTCAAAAGACAGATCTGGACTGTCCATTGTGACGAGAGGTTGGGGTAGACCCTCGCCTAGGTGTCGTTTTACCACCATGCAAGCTATTGTAAGATCCTAGCCGTTAAACGTAGGATGGACGGCGGAATAAAATATCGTATGGGCCACTCCAATTTCACTCTAAAAACATCCCTTCCAAAATGGTTTTTTGAGTAGATTCTAATGTACGGAATGGATTTTCGTCCTGACATCAATCAGTGGGCCGCCATCCATCACAGCGCGGACGCGGAAGCTCTGTTCGCAAACAGAGTTCGCAGTTGATCTCTATAGGCCTCCATAGGACAGCAATGGTCTGATCTGGACCGTCCATAAGAAGACCACGCTCCCCATCATCCTAACCTAGGTGACGAATTTTCAAGAGGCAGCAGAGATATATTTTCATCCGTTCAAACGCAAGATAGACGGTAGTGAGAGAGATATTCCGTACCACTAAAGATCCAATCCAAAACCATCCATATACGACCGGTTTTTCTAGGTGAGCTCAGTGGACGGAGTGGATTTCCTGTCCAACTTCGATCATGGTTGCATGTGCAAACAAAACTGAAAAATTGTTGGTTTTCTCTGTTGCGTAAAACGTCTCCAACAATGAAACAACCGACTTGCTTGCTGCGCAAACAGCCTAGCCGACCTACATCGGGTTATAAAAGGAGAGAGAAGAGAGAAAGGGAGTCATCATCTGGGACAGGAAGTGCAGCCGTGGAGGCGAATTTTGAAGCCGGTTTCTGGAGTTTTTTTTTTTCCTTTTTCTTTTTCTTTTTATTTATTTCTTTCCTTTCATGTTTTTATTTGGTTTTAGCATGATCATGCTAGGCTAGACCTCTTAGCTCGGGCTAGGAGGTGAAGCTTGTAGGATGACGGGAGACTTCTTGCTTGTACCTTTTGTTTAGATTGAGGAGATCTTTGGTTTAATTTTTATTATGAAAATATTTGTAGTTTTTAATGGCCTGTTGTGACTGACATTACAATGGGTTTGCAATGGCTGTGAATATTTCTTCTCCCTTATTTTGATCGTGGCATTAGGAAACCCTGTTGTTCGCTATCGCCTCCTAGGCATGGTTGGATGGCGGTACCCTTCCTAACCTTCATAATCATCTGATTGGTTGGAAATTAGTATAATTCTGTTGTTGACTTTGTCTCCTGGGCATGGTTTGGTGATGGAATCCATTCTAATTCAAATACCTTTCATCCCTTTAAAGTTATATCAGAGGAAATTCAATTTAAATCCCATAATTTTGAAGCAGGCATAAAGATCTCCCTGATCTCTACAAGTGGATCCTCTGAATCCCTAGTTTTCTTCCTCTGAATTTCTTAAAGTTTTACATTAATCTCTCCCCATTATTCATCAATTTACATTTGATTTTGATTGCATCTTAGGCTAGTTCTATTACTACCTACTTTTAGAAAACGTACAAGTTTCAGTCCCTGTGTATTCGACCTCGGTCTTACCGAGTTTATTACTACATCACAACCCTATACTTGGGGAGTGAACACGTTTTTGGTGCCGTTGCCGGGGACTGACGGTTACGTTTTTCTGAAATTAATTAGTTTTAAAATTAGGTTAGGATTAGGATTTTACTAACTTTAGGTTAAAGGTTTTTATTTTATTTTATTTTTAGAAACTAACCTGTTTTCCTGTTTTGTAGGACCCTGAAATAACTTCTAAACTGGTAAACCCTTTCTAATTCCTCTACTTTTTCTATTTTTAGAATTAGGATTTGAGTTTTGAAAATTTTCTATTTTCTAGTATTTTTCTATTTTTAAGAACTAGTTTATTTTTAAACTTTCATCTTTTGTTTTTAGAAACTAGGTCAATTATTCTTTCTAATTGTAGAAACTAACTCATCTTTCATTTATTTTATTTTCTAGGCTTCGATTTTCTATTTTAGAAACTTTCTAATTCTAGGTCTTCTTTTTAGAAACTAACTTTCTATTGTTTTCTTTTACAGGATCTTAACATAGGAACTTCTCATTTGGTACCTTCTTTCTAACTTCTCCTCCTCTTACTTTCCATACTTCTGGTCTAACTTCTATTTTTCTTAGAATTAGACTCAGAGTTAGGGTTCTACCATGGAAGCGTGGGTACGTGCATATGCCGAGATGGATAAGAAATATTGGGGAATGCCTGAGGGTTGTGAAATTCAACGTATACCTCAAGATTTTTCTCCATCAAGAACAGACATTGAGAACCGACTAAAACGTTATGTTCCATCTGTTAATAGGGTCGTATATGATCGTAATTATGGAAACGAGGATTATTATCAACCATCATATTCTCCCATGTATGATCAGTATGACTATTACCAGGGAAAACATCAAAATTTGGAAGATGAACCAACTATATGTTATAATGATTACCCTCTTGGATACCCTACCATTGATATCAAACCAGAAACAATCCAAGAGGATTTAGCTCAGCGTAGCCTGGCCTATCTCACGGAAATGAGAAAATCGTTGGAAGCGCTTAATTCGCGCCTTGATAAGATAGAAGAGGCTCGGTTATCGCAACCACAATTCATTCCAGAAATACAATACGAGAAAAGTGATCCTAACTCGCTTTGGAAGAACTCTGGAATTACAAATGAGGAGTTGGATTCTATCAATGAGCATATGGTTCAATTTTCCGATGAGTTGATCTCGATGACTGTTCAAAGGAATGGTCAAGATGCGTGGGTATCTTTCAAATACAGTGATGATGACACACTTTCCTCACATGACACACAAGATCTCAATGTTGACGTAGAGGTTAGTTTTTTCAAACCTCAACCGAACTTAGGTGTAGAATGTGAGGAGAGTGACCCCATCCCAAGTGTGTACTGCACGGAATTAGACGATGATGCTTATTGGGATGATGATCATGAATATACAGCCCAAAGTCCCCTAGAATCAATCTCAAGTTTGGTCCAGGTCAATGATCAAGATGTACATGAAGTGGTCGGTCATAATGAGCCACTCCTCTCACCTGACATGTCTGATTTTAAGGTAGAGGATGAGCCCCTTACAATCGACCCTTCTAACTCTTGTGAAACATATTTGGACCACTCCTCTGAATTAAATGATGATGTGATTCAGGAGAAGGACGAGTTGCTCGCTACGACCTTGGAAATTGAAACCACTAAGTTGAGGCCACCATCTGAGCTGTACACATTTGACAATTCAACACCTCGATTGAGTAGTTTCAATGAACAAAGTGATCACATCGATGCTTCCCCTATTGATTTTCAATCTATCTGTGTAGGGCTGGAGCAAGAGAGCACACCTCCGTTTACCTTTAAAGACAATGGATTCTTTGGGCAGATCATCACAAGTTTTAATGTGGAAAATGAGTCACCCTCAGCTGAATGTCCCAACTCTTTTGATGATTATTTAGCACACTTTACAGATTCAAATGATCCCATGATAAGAGACATAGTGAATGCCTTGCAAGACAACATCTCAGTAGTCATCACTGACCGAGAGAACCCTTACTTTGAAGCCCCTTCTTCCACAAATCCTGAATGTTTACCATTAAGGGAGGAGGAGCTGAAAATTGAACCGAAGTCTGACACTTCGGAATGTGTTGAGACTACATTACTTCTTGTGAAGTTTTCTAAACTTTATCTACCTGTAGTTTCTGATTCATTATGGGATACTAACGTTGAAACTTCTTCTGTCACAAGTGAATCGTATATACTATGGATACCTCAAGCACTTCAACGGAAAATTTCTTATAAGGTATATAAGTTTCTATGGAAGGTCATGCTCCAAGGCGTCCAAGCCTATTGCAAAAAGGGCTTTTGGATGATCCTGTTGAGGAACTTACTGAGAAACTTATCAAGATACTGGCCGAAAGAGGAACCTTGCGGCTTGACTCAGTAGTTTTTCCTTGCTTTCTTGGGACTAGGGTAGTTTCCTTTATTCTTGTCTAGTTGAAGACGTTAAACTTAGCGCTCCTAGGACGCAACCCAAATTTTCATTCCATTTCACTTTTCTCATTCATTAGTTCAATGTTTGTGGGTAACATTACTGCAAACCCTCACGAGACTACAACTCGTCCACTAGGGGTAACCTAGGGGTTTAAAGGCTTGTTGTATACGCTAAATGCAATCGAGAGCACCTACGAAAGTGGTGTAGGTAGGATTTTATTTTTATTTTTTCTGTTAGTTTCTCTCTTGTGCTGACCCGCTCTTACGTAGATATCTTTGGAAAGCCTCTTGATTCCTTCGTCCAGGTACTATCTTTTCATCACTCCTCTTATAATTCCGTTGTCCCATGTGCATTGCATGCTTATTTCTTTTACATTAAGGACAATGTAGATTTTCGGTTGGGGGTGGGAGATTAGGTTTCTTAATCAGTGTTTTCTTAGTCTTGAGCAGAAATTGTGAAAATTTTTAAATTTTTCTAGAATTTCGTATGAATTCGAAGTGATTTTGACGGCCATCTTGGACTTAGAATTACAAGATAAGTGATGTTGGAATTGATGATTCTTGGATTCAACTATTTGTTAGATTTCACAGTTAAGTTAGAACTATTAATCCATGATTACAAGTTTTAAACATTGAGTGAATCATAATTTTACATGTCACATCTCGCTTACACATTAAGGATTCATTCGATATTGAAGGATTAATTTGGTGATCACGAAGCTTGAAAGGAACCAACTTGAAAATTTGAAAAGATTAGGCGAATGGTTTTCACCATAGGTTTGCTCCCTACAGGTGAAGGTTTGATCCCCCAAGGTTGACATTCATAAACTTTTTGGCGACCAGTCTTTACCATAGGTTTGCTCCCTATAGGTGTAGATTCGATTCTCCTCCTTGGCTATACTTTTAAACAAGTTGACATAGTGTGAAAATCATCAAAAGCTGGAAGAATGATTCAATTTTTGGTTTAGGTGTTGGTTATCATGAATTCTTTTGTGGTTGCCAATGATATCCTGAAATTAAGAAGTGAACCTTAATGATAAGCCGAGATTACACGATACACTCATGGAATTCAATATTTAGAATCGTTCTAATTAATGGATTAATATTTGAGCTTGATTATGAAGTTTACCATGAGCTTGATTTCAGGAGAAATTAATGCCAACATTCATGAATCTTAGAATTCGAGTATCTGAATTGTTTTCATAAATCTCTTGAGTTTGTAGAAATTGTCCTGTAATTCTCAATTTATTTTTCGCATACCTTGCACGGGACTAGCAAGATGCTGGTTGGGGGTTGTGTTGAGGGTCAAATATTGCATATCAGACCCTATTATTACCTGGGTTTTCAAACATGATACTGTTTAACGGCCCGATTTAAAACGTGTTTGTGTTGCAGGGCGTGTTTACGAGCCTGGACTGGGAAAAAGGTACTAAAAGCATGGATTTAGTGCTCTGAAATCACCAAGGCAAGCGACGGACCCCAGGAGACCAAGATCGACGGATGTGCATGCCAGGGATTCAAGAAAATCAAGAAATTGGAGCTTAAGTGGCCCAAAAGACGTCCAAAATGCAAGATCACAGGGTTCTCGCCATCCGATCAGCTCAAAACTTTATACATGGCCTGAGGGTCATAAATTAACCGTACACGTAAATTTTCATCCATTGGATCGCTGTGGAAGGGGCCCAACGGACAGATCAGCCCATAATTTACTGATCTGGGACCCACCTGATCTCTGGATACTCCTCATCTTCGGTCTCAACTCCTTAAATCATGAGAAGAACAAGATGGATGGTGTGGATTTCTCATAATCATCATACAGTGTACATAGTACACTTTTTGCACTAAGACTGCATGGCAACACAGGGTCGTCTTCCTCTCCAATTCAAATTTTCGCCAGTGCGAAAACAGAGCTCGCGGCTGGCGTTTGTGGGGCCCAGGCATTGTTTAAAAGACAGATCTGGACCGTCCATTGTGACGAGAGGTTGGGGTAGACCCTCGCCTAGGTGTCGTTTTACCACCATGCAAGCTATTGTAAGATCCTAGCCGTTAAACGTAGGATGGACGGCGGAATAAAATATCGTATGGGCCACTCCAATTTCACTCCAAAAACATCCCTTCCAAAATGGTTTTTTGAGTAGATTCCAATGTACGGAATGGATTTTCGTCCTGACATCAATCAGTGGGCCGCCATCCATCACAGCGCGGACGCGGAAGCTCTGTTCGCAAACAAAGTTCGCGATTGATCTCTATAGGCCTCCATAGGACAGCAACGGTCTGATCTGGACCGTCCATAAGAAGCCCACGCTCCCCATCATCCTAACCTAGGTGACGAATTTTCAAGAGGTAGCAGAGATATATTTTCATCCGTTCAAACGCAAGATAGACGGCAGTGAGAGAGATATTCCGTACCACTAAAGATCCGATCCAAAACCATCCATATACGACCGGTTTTTCTAGGTGAGCTCAGTGGACGGAGTGGATTTCCTGTCCAACTTCGATCATGGTTGCATGTGCAAACAAAACTGAAAAATTGTTGGTTTTCTCTGTTGCGTAAAACGTCTCCAACTACGAAATAACCGACTTGCTTGCTGCGCAAACAGCCCAGCCGACCTACATCGGGTTATAAAAGGAGAGAGAAGAGAGAAAGGGAGTCATCATCTGGGACAGGAAGTGCAGCCGTGGAGGCAAATTTTGAAGCCGGTTTCTGGAGTTTTTTTTTTCCTTTTTCTTTTTCTTTTTATTTATTTCTTTCCTTTCATGTTTTTATTTGGTTTTAGCATGATCATGCTAGGCTAGACCTCTTAGCTCGGGCTAGGAGGTGAAGCTTGTAGGATGACGGGAGACTTCTTGCTTGTACCTTTTGTTTAGATTGAAGAGATCTTTGGTTTAATTTTTATTATGGAAGTATTTGTAGTTTTTAATGGCCTGTTGTGACTGACATTACAATGGGTTTGCAATGGCTGTGAATATTTCTTCTCCCTTATTTTGATCGTGGCATTAGGAAACCCTGTTGTTCGCTATCGCCTCCTAGGCATGGTTGGATGGCGGTACCCTTCCTAACCTTCATAATCATCTGATTGGTTGGAAATTAGTATAATTCTGTTGTTGACTTTGTCTCCTGGGCATGGTTTGGTGATGGAATCCATTCTAATTCAAATACCTTTCATCCCTTTAAAGTTATATCAGAGGAAATTCAATTTAAATCCCATAATTTTGAAGCAGGCATAAAGATCTCCCTGATCTCTACAAGTGGATCCTCTGAATCCCTAGTTTTCTTCCTCTGAATTCCTTAAAGTTTTACATTAATCTCTCCCCATTATTCATCAATTTACATTTGATTTTGATTACATCTTAGGCTAGTTCTATTACTACCTACTTTTAGAAAACGTACAAGTTTTAGTCCCTGTGGATTCGACCTCGGTCTTACCGAGTTTATTACTACATCACAACCCTATACTTGGGGAGTGAACACCAACATAAATGGGTTGGATCCAAAATTTAAAAAAAAAAAAAAGAAAAAAAAAACAAAAACTATTATCTCTCTCTCTCTCTCTCTCTCTCTCTCTCTCTCTCTCACGTTCCACGTTGAAGCCCCCAAACTGAGCTCCCGTTCTCTCTCCTTTCTTCTCTTTTTATAGCTATGAGGGGCAGTAGGAAGGTCGGATGCCAGGAACCGACCTTGCCTACGCAGCAACAGATGGAGAGGTAGTGGTTTTCGGCAACTTACGCAGCGAAACCATGAAGTTGGTTGGCTGCAGTCCACGTTTGATGCTGTGGAGGATCTTGCTACAAAATCTGAGCCATTCAGGATCCTTAGCATCGGTCGTCCACCCCATGGCATGAATTTGGACGGTCTAGATGGACGAACCGACCCCTGCTATGATCACAGAATGGCCTGGATTGGTCGGGCGCACACGGGCTGCGTAAACAGAGCCCGAAACGGTCGGCGCTGGACTCTCGGTGGGGCCCACTTCCCTTGTCGTTTGAGAAATCCAAACCGTCCACCAGATTCCCCTAGAAATTTCGGTCGGGGATGGGTTGTTTTGGATCGGTTTTGGTGTGGCCCATAGAATCTTTCTTACTGCCGTTCGTTCTATGTTTGAACGGTTGGAAACCTATCATCACTGTTTCTTCGAATTTTGTCACCTAAGCCTTAGTAAGAGGGCCTACGAGATTCCAATGGACGGTCCAGATTGGACTGTTGAATCAAGATGGTGGCCCACTGCACCCAACCACAACTCTCTGTTGCTGTGAAAAACGGAAGTTTCTGTTTTTAATAGAGAAGTCGGGTCAGCACTCGACTTTTTTCGGTGTATGGCAAGTGCACTTGTGCTGTGTACACTAGAAATGCCAGTTGGGTCCACTTGTACTGTTTATGAAGTATCCAATCCGACCTTCTGTTTCGTCACCTCATTTAACGCGTTTAGTCAAAAAATGAAGTTTATCCAGATTTCAGGTGGGCCCCAAATCATGATTTTAGGTGCTGATCTAGCCGTTGGGCCACTTCCACATGGATCCAAAGGCTCAAATTTTATGTGTACGGTTAATTTATGTTCTTCGGGCCCTATATAAAGTTTCGAGCCGATCAGATGGTGGGAACCCTGTGATCTTGTATTCTGGATGTTTTTCAGGCCTGTTTGGAGTGAATGGCTGTAATTTCTCTGATCTCTGGTGTGTAAATCCTTGATCTTGGTCCCATGAAGTCCCCTCCAATGCCTTGGTGATGCGAGCGTGTTAAATCTATATTTTTAATGTCCTTTCCAGTCCACGCTCGTAGATTCACCTTGCATCACAACATGATTAAAATAAAGCGTTAAACAGTATCATGCTCGTAAATCCAGCTAATAAATGGGGTCTAATATGCAATATTTGACCCTCAACATAACCCCCAACTAGCATTTTACTAGTCCTGAGCAAAACATGCGAAAAATACTTTCAGAAATAAAAGACAATTCCTGTAAACCCGAGTGACTTGTGAACAAATAGTCGAGATGTGAAAATTCTAAGATTCATGAATGGTGAGTGGAATTTTCTTCTGGAATCAAGCTTACAATAAACTTCATAATCAAGTGGAAACTATTAATCCATTAGTTAGAATGTTCTAAACATTAAGTTCCATGAGTGTATAGTGTAATATTGGCTTACGATCATTAAAAGATCCAATCGTCAATTACATGATATCATTGGTAATTAACAACGGAATTCATGAAAACTGAAACCAACACTTTCCTTACAGATTAACTTTTCCTTCTATCAGTCTTTGATTTTTTTATGAACAGTAATGCTAAAGAAGGGAATCAAATCCTCACATATAGGGAGCAAACCTATGATGAAAACTTGTCGCCTAACTTTTTTCTAAATGTCAACCATGAGGGATCAAATCTACACCTATAGGGAGCAAACCTATGATGAAGATTATGCGACTTACCCTTTCAATTCTTCTTACTGAACTGATGCTAAATTTTTTTTCAGGCTGGTTCCTTTCATGTTTAGTGATTACCAAGTTAATCATTCAATTATCGAACCGAAACCTTAATCTGTAAGTGAGATGTGATATGTGAAATCATGACTCAATCAATGTTTACAACTTTTAATCATGGATTAACAATTCAAACTTAACTATGAAATCTAATAGACAGTTGAATCCAAAAGTCATAAATTATCACTTCAAATTCACAAAAAATTCCAGAAAAATTTACAAATTTTCACAATTCTTGCTCAAGACCAAGAAAATACTGATTAGGTAACCTAGTCTCCCACCCCCAACCTAAAATCTACATTGTCCTCAATGTAAAAGAATAAGCATGCAATGCACATGGGACAACGAAAGTAAATGGGAAGTGATGGGAAGATAATGCCTGAACGAAAGAATCAAGAGGCTTTCCATAAATATCTACGTAAGAACGGGTCAATACAAGAGAGAAACCAACAAAAATAAAAATAAAATCCTACCTATACCACTTTTGCAGGTACTCTCGATTGCATTTAGCATATGCAACAAGCCTTTAAACCCCTAGGTTGCCCCTAGTGGACGAGTTGTAGTCTTGTGAGGGTTTGCAGCAATGTTACCCACAAACATTGAACTAAGAAAATAAAATGAAATGAAATGCTAGGTTGCCTGCCAGGAGTGCTAAGTTTATCATCTATCCTAAAGCAGTATAAAACAAACTACCCTAGTCCTATGAAAGCAAGGAAAAACTACTCGATCATGCCGCAAGATTCCTCTTCCGACCAATATCTTGATAAGTTTCCCAACAAGTTTCTCAATAGGATCATCCAAAAGCCCTTTTTGCAATAGGCTTGGGCGCCCTGGAGCATGACTTTCTAGAGAGACTTATGTATCTCATAAGAAATTTTTCAATGAATTACTTGAGGTATCCAGACTATATATGATTCACCTGTGACAAAAGAAGTTTCAACATTAGTATCCCATGGTGAATCAGAAACTACACGTGAATAAAGTTCAGAAAACTCTTTAAGAAGTGAGGTAGTCTCAACACATTCCAAAGTATCGGACTTTAGTTCCATTATCAACTCTTCCTCCTTTAATGGTAGACGTTTAAGATCAAGGGAAGAAGGGGCTTCAGAATAAGGGTTCTCTCGGTCAGTGATGACTACTAGGATGTTGTCTTGTAAGGCATCCACTTTATCTCTTGACATAGGATCGTTTGAATCTGCAAAGTGTGCCAAGCAATCCCATGAGTTGGGAAGTTCAGCTGAGTGTGACTTATTTTTCACATTGGAGCTCGTAATGATCTGCCCAAGGAATCCATCATCCTTGAAAATAGACGGATGTACGCTTTCTTCCTCCAGTCCTGCACAGACAGATTGAAAATCAATAGGGGAAGCATCGATGTGATCACTTTGTTCATTGAGACTACTCAATTGAGGCGTTGAATTGTCAAACATGTACAACTCAGATGGTGGCCTCAATTGAGTGGTTTCAAATTCTAGGGTCGTAGCGAGCAACTCGTCCTTCTCCTGAATCACATCATCATTCAATTCAGAGGCGTGGTCCAAACATATTTCACAAGAGTTAGAAGGGTCGGTTGTAAGGAGCTCATCCTCCACCTTTAAATCAGACATGTCAGGTGAGGGGAGTGACTCATTATGACCAGCCACTTTGTGTACATCTTGATCATTGACCTGGACTAAACTTGAGATAGATTTCAGGGGAACTGTGGCTGCACATTCAAGATCGCCGTCCCAATATTCATCATATTCTAGTTCAGTGCAGTGCACATTGGGATGGGATCGCCTTCCTCACATTCTATTCCTAAATTCAGTTGAGGTTCGAATAAACTAACCTCTACCTCATCATTGAGATCCTGTGTGTCATGTGAGGAAGGAAGGTGTGTCATCATCACTGTATTGGAAAGAAACCCATGTCTCTTCACCCTTCTTTTAAACAATCATCGAGATCGACTCATCAGGAAATTGAACCGTATGCTCATTAATGGAATCCAACTCCTCATTCATAATTCCAAAGTTCTTCAAAGGCGAGTTAAGATCACTTTCCTTGCATTGTATTTCTGAACTGAATTGTGGCTGGGATGCCGAGCCTCCTCTATCTTTTCAAGGCGCAAAATAAGCACTTCAAATGATTTTATAATTTCCATAAGGCATGCCATGTTATGCTGAAATGAATCATCTTGGATCATTTCTGGTTGGATCTCAAAGGTAGGGGATCCAAGAGAATAATTATTATAACATGTTGTTGGTTCATTTTCTCAATTTTGATGTTTCCACTGATTATAGTCATACAGATCACAGGTGGAAGAATCTGATGGTTGGTAATACATATTATCACTCATAAGATAATCACACATTGTTTTCTTTTTATTGGATGGGTGATAATAATTCTCACTCTCATAGTTATGATAACCCCAACACTCACGTACTGTTTTGTTAATCCGTGGGGTGTAATTGTTTTCTTGCATATGATCACGTAAGGACTTCTTAACCGGTGAATGTTTATATTCCAATCGGTTCTCGATGATAGTTTCAGAAAAGTTTTGATGCATAGGTTGTTTTCTATCATAATCATCATCCCAATATATGTTATTCTTCTCAGCATACTGACGTTCCCACCCATACATATACATGGTGAAACCCAAACTCTAAATCTAATATTAAGAAAAATAAAAGAAAAAAATCCTAAAACAATATGGAAATTAAGAGGAGGAGAAGTTAGAAAGAATGTACCAAATGAGAAGTTCCTATGTTAAGATCTTACAAAAGAAAACAAAAAAAAAAAGATTAGTTTCTAAAAATAAAATAAACGAAAGATGAGTTAGTTTCTAAAATTAGAAAGAATTTCTAAAAAGTGAAATAACTAACCTAGTTTCTAAAAATAAAAGAGGAAAGTTTCTAAAAATAAACTAAATCCTAAAAATAGAAAAATACTAGAAAATAGAAAATAGAAAATTTCTAAAATTAAAAGAATGCCTAGAATAAGAAAATTTCTAAAACTCAAACCCTAATTCTAAAAATAGAAAAACTAGAGGAATTAGAAAGGGATTACCAATTTAGAAGTTATTTCAGAATCTTACAAAACAGGAAAACAGGTTAGTTTCTAAAAATAAAATAAAATAAAAACCTTTAACCTAAAGTTAGTAAAATCCTAATCTTAACCTAATTCTAAAACTAATTAATTTCAAAAAAACGTAGCCATCAATCCCCGGCAACGGCGCCAAAAACTTGTTCACTCCCCAAGTATAAGGTTGTAATGTAGTAATAAACTCGGTGAGACCGAGGTCGAATCCCAAGGGACTAAAACCTGTACGTTATTTGAAACTAGGTAGAATTAAAATTAGACTAAGATGAAATCTAAATCGATTGTAATTTGAGGATTAATGGTGAAATAATTATCTAAAATTTAGAAAATTTAAAGGTAGGAAACTAGGGTGCCAAGGATCTACTTATAGAGATTAGGGAGATCTACGCTTGATTCATGATCTCAACTGAACTTCGAGTCCCATCTTCATCCAGTTGGAAGATATACCATGAAAATCAAATCTGAACTTCTTTTGACCTAGTTTTCAAGAGATATGGCAAATGTAAATTAGAGTAGATTCCATCACAAAACCATGCCCATGAGACAAGGTAAACAACAGAATTAAACCAATCCACATCCAATCTAAGGCATGTATAAATGTTAGGAAGGTTTTCATCATCCAACTATGCCCAGGAGACGATGGTGAACAATGGGGTTGCCAATTTCACAAACTTATAACGCAAAAGAAATACTCAAAGCCATCACAGATCTATTGTAATTTCAGTCACAACAAACCATTAAAAACTAAAGGCATTCCTATTAATCAAACTAGAATCAACGTCAGTTTATCACATGCATCCAAGCCGTAGGATCAACCCCATCACGCTACAAGCTTTACCTCTTAGCCCTAGCTAAGAGGTTCAGCCCTACATAAATGGGCTGGATCTAAAACAAATAAAATAAAAAGAAAAAAAATAAAAACTACTATCTCTCTCTCTCTCTCACGTTCCACGTTGAAGCCCCAAAACCGAGCTCTCGTTCTCTCTCCTTTCTTCTCTCTTTATAGCTGTGAGGGGCGGTAGGAAGGCCGGATGCCAGGAACCAACCTTACCTGCACAACAACAGATGGAGAGGCAGTGGTTTTCGACAACTTACGCAGCGAAACCATGAAGTTGGTTGGTTGCAGTCCACGTTTGATGCTGTGGAGGATCTTGCTACAAAATCTGAGCCATTCAGGATCCTTAGCATTGGTCGTCCACCCCATGGCATGAATTTGGACGGTCCAGATGGACGGACCGACCCCTGCTATGATCACAGAATGGCCCGGATTGGCTGGGGACGTGCGGGCTGCGTAAACAGAGCCCGAAACGGTCGACGCTGGACTCTCGGTGGGGCCCACTTCCCTTGTCGTTTAAGAAATCCAAACCGTCCACCAGATTCCCCTAGAAATTTCAGTCGGGGATGGGTTGTTTTGAATCAGTTTTGGTGTGGCCCATAGAATCTTTCTTACTGCCATTCGTTCTGTGTTTGAACGGCAGGAAACCTATCATCACTGTTTCTTTGAATTTTGTCACCTAGGCCTTAGTAAGAGGGCATACGAGATTCCAATGGACGGTCCAGATTGGACCGTCGAATCAAGATGGTGGCCCACTGCACCCAACCGCAACTCTCTGTTGCCGTGAAAAATGGAAGTTTCCATTTTTAATAGAGAAGTCGAGTCAGCGCTCGACTTTTTTCGGTGTTTGGCGAGTGCACTTGTGCTATGTGCACTGGAAATGCCAGTTGGGTCCACTTGTGCTATTTATGAAGTATCCAATCCGACCTTCTGTTTCATCACCTCATTTAACGCGTTCAATCAAAAAATGAAGTATATCCAGATTTCGGGCGGGCCCTAAATCATGATTTTAGAGGCTGATCTAGCCGTTGGGCCACTTCCACATGGATCCAAGGGCTCAATTTTTATGTGTACGATTAATTTATGTTCTTCGGGCCCTGTATGAAGTTTCGAGCCGATCAAATGGTGGGAACCCTGTGATCTTGTATTCTGGACGTTTTTCAGGCCTGTTTGGAGTGAGTGGCTGTAATTTCTCTGATCTGGTGTGTAAATCCTTGATCTTGGTCTCATGAAGTCTCGTCCAATGCCTTGGTGATGTGAACGTGTTAAATCGATATTTTTAGTGTCCTTTCCAGTCCACGCTCGTAGATTCACCTTGCATCACAACATGATTAAAATAAAGCATTAAACAGTATCATGCTCGTAAATTCAGCTAATAAGTGGGGTCTAATATGCAATATTTGACCCTCAACACAAGGCGAAATTAAGGCTCTTAAGGAGCGGAAACCTACCATGAAAGATGATGAATGGAAAAACCTTGATAGTAATGCTTTAACCTCTATCCGTTTATGTCTCACGGATGAAGTTCTCTATAATGTTTTGAGGGAGAAAACTGCAGATAGTTTGTGAGCGAAGTTAGAGAACATATATGCAAAAAAGTCCTTTGAAAATCGCTTACACTTGAAGCTACAGTATTATACCTTCAAGATGGCAGAGGGTGGAGATCTAAAAGCCCATATCAGCAACTTTAATAAATTGATGTGCAAATTGCTGGATATGGAGGAAGTAGTCAAAGATGAGGAACAAGCATGTGTATTGTTGAATTCTCTTCCTACATCATATGAGTCTTTTAGGGACACGATGTGCATAACAAATAAAACCCTAAGTGTTGACATCGTTATCTCAGCCCTTCAAGGGAATGATATGAGAAAGTTAAACGGCAACATGGGGGCATCTTCCGATGCACTGATTATGAGGGGCAGAGATTTTGAGTGAGGTATAAGATCCTCAAGGCCTAGATCTAAATCTAAGGGCAAGGGTAAAGGAAAATTAAAGTGTTGGAATTGTGGGTTATCTGGACACATGAAGAAGGATTATAAAAATCCTAAAGCAAATAAAGAAAATTCAGCGGCTTCTTCCAAGGAGGCCAATGTGGTCACATTTGATGAAGAATTAAGTGATTGTGATGTTCTGTCTGTTTCTATGGTTAGTCACTTACACGACAATCATAAAGACGAATAGATACTTGACATAGGAGCATCTTATCACATGACTCCTCATCGGAGTTGGTTTACCAGTTACAAGGAATGCGATGGTGAACAGGTTTCTATGGGCAATGACAGACAGATTCCTCATCTTATCACATGACTCCTCATCTTTTTTAAAAAAAAAATTTATATGAAACTAGACTCGTCGAGCTTCAATATGAATTTTGAATCACCTCAATCGGAGTTGTAAAATAAAATATATGAATTTTTGAAGTTAATGCACTGAAACAATCAAAATCTAAAAATGCATAAAATTGCTGAACAGGGGGTGGTGGTGGCACGCCGATTGGTGCCACCACCACCTGTTGTCCAATTTTTGGAGGTGGCACGCCACTGCAGTAGTGGCACCATTGGAAACTGTCCAAAAACTCTCTTTTTTTTCTTTTTTCTTTTTTCTTTTTTTTTTTTGCGGTGGCACCGCCAGGGTTGGCCCATGTTTTGAAAATTTTAAACTTTCACTCTTTTGAATGATTTTGTTGGATCCCATATCACTCCTTTTGGTCTTAAATATGTGTAAAGGCATACAAGAACATGCACTCAAATTGAAAAATCAAAGGTAATGTCCAAAGACATTTAATTCTCAATTGACAAACAATTCGGGGCGTTACACCTATATGAGATACATTAGGACTCTAGTATTTAGATATGAGGTCATCTTCCAATAATTCAAATTATTTATATATCAGTTTGACCTTATGTGGATATACCCAAAAAAAAAAAAATTCTCTTAGATTGGGTTATATTATTCTTCTGATCATCTGACTCATTATCTTTAAATTTGGATGATTGTTATAATATTTAAATAATCAAAGAGTTGAAATACTGTAATTTAAAAGTTTATGTAAATCTCTCATCCACAGTTAGGTCATCATAATATTATTTTTATCATTGAAAATGAGCCAAATTCAATAGTTAATGTCTCGGCATATTCTATCACCCAACTCCCTTTTACAATCCCACACCCATAAGTGTCTTTCAAATGGTTCATATATCTAGTATGGTTAAGTCATTTTCCTTGCGAGCGTGGTTATTGATTAATAATAACATATTTGTTTCGTAGGAACTAATCAACTTAAATAAAATGTTTTATTTTTTAAAAAAAGTGCATGGGGTATTCTTAAAATAAGATGAAGGTGACTTAATTGTATTTAATTACATACTAAATCACATATTATTTCGTCAATCCAATAAAAGGTTGTGGTTTATGCATTAAAAAATTACACCTAAGAATGGATGGCTTAATAATTTGTTTAAATTATTTCATGATAATTTAAATGTGGAGCCCTAAAGGCCACCAAGGCCATTGGAAAGGTGTGGTCCACCACATTTTATGTGACCCAAAAATAACCATGAATTGTATTATGGCGGTAGGCGGCGCCTCATGTCATGCGTGTGTGTGTGTGTGTGTGTGTGTGTGAAGGACGTTTCCTATTAGGAAACATTTCCACTTCTTCCATAGGTATGCCCGTAAGCATGTATGGTGAAGCCCAGTTTCCTTAAACTTTCATATGTGCTCATTCCTATGAAGTTATCTATATCAAGGAAACATCTATAGAGAGAGTGTGTATTCTTCTGGAGTATTCCTTGCTAGGAGAGTTATTATATAATAAAAAAAAAAAAGATATGTAAGCCTTGTATTATTTATTTCCATTATTTAAGTGAAGAAAAAAGTTTTGTATTATTGCTCTATGAATATAGGCATATTGTCAAACCGCATAATCATTTGTACCTTTTATCTCTTATTTTTTCTTTGGCTTTTGAATTTTAATCTAGCTAATTTTCTTTTATAGTTTTACATTGTTTACATCAATTGTGTGTGGGTATTTTTTATAACAATTGATATCAATGCCAAAGGTTGAAAAAAAATTTAGCATAAGATTAATATCAACATATATGTTGTAACTGTATTTTAGACGAGTAGTTCAAGTTTTACCAAATTCGAATTCCTGAAGTACGACGGATTTAATTACGCATTATGAAAATTAAAAATAAATGTAACGTTAGGGAAAGAAAGTTGTGCAATTGCAGTAAAAGGAAATGAAAAGAAGTTCAAATTGATGGTATCATTGAAGATGATATTGACAAAAAGGAGAATGCGGATTAAATATCGAGTACTGAAATTCAAAGTAATCAAGACCAGCTAAAAAGAGTCATAAAATATTCTGTTTGGCCTAAGGTTCATATCACAAATTATGCTTAATTGATAGAAGAATATGAGCATACCGAGAAGCATGTAATTGTGTATATGTTAGCCAATTGAAAGCATCCATTAAAAAAAATAAAAAATAAAAATAAAAAACTTGAGTATTGATTAAATTGCCCAAAAGAAAAAAAAAAAGTTACAATTGAGTTTAGAAACTTTAAAAAAAGTACTAACAAGAATATTAAAAAATACAAAGCTTAATTAGTATTAAAATGGTATACATAGAAATCAATTATTAACTTCAATGAAATTTTTTCTTCAGTTATTTGATTGACTACCGTTTGTACTAACATTGGGTATGATATTGGTGATTAAACAGGATTTAGCATGATTGTACATGTCCCATCAAAATGATATGTGGGCGTGCCTAAACTGGCTTGAACATGATTATCATCCCTTCGTAATCACATATGAGCCATGAAAACTCCTATGGTGGACACGATGGCATGCATGCATTTCCCTTATTCCCAACAACATCTCACATGTGTGGACCATCAGGCTGTGGAAAAGCTAGGCATCACCACCATAATCACCCCGGGCCCAAAAATCAGGATGACCGACCTCATCAGATGGGCCACACCTGTATACTAAATTAGACCATTGGCTATCCATTGATTTTGATGGTGCAACACACCTTATAAATGGATCAGCCTTACTTTCAACCAGAAGATCTTCATTATGGGGGGCCACCATTTGCACCGTTAGGATGTCCTGTAGTTCACATACAATGGTCCCTCTCTCCCTTTCTAGGACCAAACACGGGATCATCTAAACAAGTATGTTTCTCAAGACGAAACAGTTTTCATCATCAAGCACTAAAAATAAGAAATCTCATTCATGAGTTGAAAAATAAATAAAAATTACTTCAAAAAGTTGGATCATGACAGAGAGAGAGAGAGAGAGAGAGAGAGAGGCATGCTCACCTGAGAACCTGTGCTGTACACACCTTTGCACACATGTCATGGGCGTATGATAAGAACGGCCCATGTGATGCGGCATCCCATGAAACCCCAAGGACCATTTTTCACCCTGATGTAAAACTTTAATGGGACGTAAAAAAGAGAAATGCAAATCAAGGGAGGAAATTAATTTCTTCTTTCTAAGCCGGTCAAATTTTTGGAGCAAAGTAAAAGCTGGGAAATGTGGTTTGCTAGACCATTCAGATCTGAACTCACATCACCTGTTATAACTTCTCAAAAAGTTTACACAAGTTCCATGCGAACTGGTGAGCAGCTGAAAAACTTCCCAGGACCAAGTTTTACTTTGATCTAAAACTTTGATGGGCCATGAAAAATGAAAACAGTTTCCTCCCTTGATTTGCATTTCTCTTTGCTATGGCCCACCGGAATTTTAGATCAGGGTGAAAAATTTTTACATAAGGTTTCATGGGATTCCGCATCACATGGACCGTTCAGATTAGACACCCATGACACGTGTGCAAAGGTGCGCACGTGCGTAGGTGCGCAGGGGAGCATGACTCTATATATATATATATATATATATATATATATATATATATATATATATATATATATATATATATATATATATATATATATATATATTATACAAAGCTTTATGGGTAGGGTTTAACCAACACTGTGCTATGTAGGCCCAGCATGATATTTTCATAACATCTAATCGGTCCATCATGTGATCCTCCTCGTGTTCTGATAGGCAGCTAAATTTCAGGTGAGCCGAACCATGGATAATCTTGCCTAAAATCTCAAAACTTACGTGGCCTGACCACCTGAGTCATGTAATAGCCTGATGCATATATGGGATGTCCATTCATCATTCATCATTGTGGGCACTCATATTAACGGATTGCATGGCATATGTGAAATATCGTGGGCTCATATGCAATCTAAAAATTAAACGCTGCACATCCAAACCACAAGTATTCCCCCTGGTGTGGCCCACCTGATCTTCGGATGGGCATGATTTTTGGGATTCAATAGGAAAATGAATGGTCGAACATGATGAACGGATTGGGTGTAATACAATCATAAGTATGGACCGAAAACATTGCATTGTAGAGGAAAGCTTAACCAAGAACACGTGCCGATGCAGTACACGTGCCAACCAAGTCTGCACGTCATCTGGGTGGTGAATCAGGTGGGCCCCGCTACGAATATGACCAGACACAAAAATCATGTTGGTCCACCATATGAGAAAAGATCAGACACTTTAAACCGCTCAAATTCAACATACACACGTGGCACATCTGATGAGTTGAGCCGCTTGACTCTCCACATATGACTATCATGACCTCAGGATTGGATGTCCCAGCAATTTCCATGTTGGCACGTTTTCTGCATGTGGAGGGGGTGGCACGTGTGGTTTGCGACCCTTAATAACGGTCTTACAGATTGATATCTAAAACCCGTTTGCTTGAGTGCCATACACTCATTTTTCCTTGTCTTTGTGGGGGCCACCCTAATGTATCTGTATATCGGGAACGGATTGGCTACTCCCCCTGACACCAGCCATTGGCTGGTGGTCGGTGCTCTGTGGGGCCCACCATGATGTATGTGTGTCATCCATGCCGTCCATATATTTTTATATATCATTTTATGATATTATAAAGAAAATGAATTATATCTCTATCTCAAGTCGACCACATTATAGGAAACAGTGTTGAATGAATTTTGACCATTAAAAACGTTTTGGGGGCCATAATAGTTTTGGATCAAGCTGATATTTATTTTTTCCCTTCATCTAGGTCTTTATGACCAAATCAACAGATTAGATGTCAAATAAACAGTACAGTGGGCCTTAGGAGGATTTCAACTGTGAATATCCATTCATTATTTTGATCCTGTGGTGTGGCACACCTAAGATTTATATCCCTATCATTTTTTGCATCTACTCTAAAATGATCTGTAAAAATGGATGATCGGAATGGATGAAACACATACATCATGGTGGGGCCCACAGACCGCCGACCACCAGCCAATGGCTGGTGTCAGGGGGAGTAGCCAATCCGTTGCCCTGTATATCCACGCCGACCAAATGGATGGACGGTTTGGATATAAGACGTAAATCATGGTGCGCCTACAGAATTTAGTGACGTCAAAACACCTCGGTGGTGCCACACAATCCGCTTCCAGGAAATGGGGTGTGCATATATATCAACGGTGGAGGTGTAAACTATCAATCCCATATAGGACAAATGCTCTAGTACTTTCAGTCCAATCCATTGATCTAGACTGTTCATTGGGTTCGACTCACATTTCATGGGCTACCATGAAAATATCACGCTAATATAAAAAATAAATAAATAAATAAATATAAAAATAACCATTTGATTAATGGCTCCAAATATGGACGGTCCAGATTATTTAATTAAAATAATTCTAATCAAGTATTTAATCCATCTATTTGTTCGTGACCATCTTCAATTGGCTATGATTCTAAAGATCCTCCTGTGATTCTAAAGGTCCACCTATATTAAGCATTTTGGAAAAAGGTTGGATAAAGAAAATAAGATCAAATCATAGAAGTATTGACCATTCAATCGATGTGATTTTTGAATAGTAGCCCATGAAATGTTTTACGAAATTAATGGACCGTTCAGATCTATCGATTTGATCGCTCAAATGAACAAATGCAACTAAGAGCACTATAACTTTAATATTGCTCTGAGAGCACTGGAACTAAGATAGTACTCTTATCATTAAGCTTGTGAATTCGATGGGATCCAAGTCAGTGTTATCTCGTTTTGAATACTCAGACATGTGTGATAGTTCACCACCATTAAAAAAATGGTGGTGACTCATTCTCCTTTCGCGAGGCACTCATGAACCGCTATCCGGATCTGAAAACTGTGGCCAACATTGTGGACGGAGCGTACTCCAAAACCACACCGATCAAGAAATCCTAACTATCAAATCGATGGCCATAAAATGGATGGATAATCGTAGAGTGCAAGTTGTACAAAGTTCAAGCAAAAAATCAGATTGTTGCTGTGATCTTTTCGGTGTAATTTTTGGACGGTGCTCCGTGTACAATTGGGGAAGCGATATGAATGGTATGGATGGCCATAAAACTATGCCACGTGTACGGTTGAAGAGTCACCACCATTTAAAAACATCCTCCCACTACTTTTCCAAATGACCCCAGATTTTGAAACCAGTACCTCACTTTGAATATTAAAAGTTCCCTTATCCTACGAAAAAGAAGATAAAATGAATTTTATAAGATCTGTCTCCCGTTGCTACGTAGAGAAATGGTATCGTGATTGACGGTTCACAGAAGTTCAATGAAGTGCGGCTGTCCACCGTTACAAACATGTGGTTGATCATGACTGCTTATCTAGTGCGCCAATATCTAGATGGGATATAAGCGATTGATCAGCTCTGATCATCGGATTGTTTTTAGTTTGGCCAGTTGAATGTAGGCCGTTTATCATTTATTGAATTCTGTCCCTTTTTAAGGCCCATGATCAGACGGTTAGGAATGTCCATTCATCTTGACTCCACTCATCCACTTGATCCCACCGAATCAACAGTTTTGATTCTGATCATCATACGCATAATACTTGGACGGTGGAGATGTTGAATATAGACCACCATGTCCATGAAAAAGTGGGTCAATTCATCAGGTGGTCCACTGCCATACGTTGAATATGGACCACTCATCATCGCAATTGTGGCAATCGTCTTTCAATCCCGTAAAACACGATGGCCCCACCTGAGGAATGGACTGGATATTGTAGGAACCGAATCATCTACAACCTGTGTAGAAGGAGCGTGCACCATCCAAGCTTTGTGAGCCCACCATGATAAGTGGATTGGTGGATGGGTGAAATCCACTCCGTTCATCAGTTTCAAAATTTCATGTTAGGAGCTGTGCCCGAAAATCTGGACGATCTAAAACTCAGGTGGGCCACGTCAAAGTGAACAGCATGGATGGGGTTGCTCATCATAGAGGCCTTCTTTGGGCCACTGTATCATTTATATGCTATCCAAACCGTTCATCAGGCAGACCCCACCAGTATGTAGAGTCAGACTGATCAAAAACTAACGTGGGCCTTAAAGCATTAATTTAAAGGTTTAGGCATGATTTTAAATTGTTTTCATGGTGCATCCCAACCGAGTTTTGGATGGAGCTGATTTTGGTGATGAACAGTGAAATGAGTATCGCAAAAAGCGAATGGACGGAGTGGATTTCATACTCAAATCACTGCGGGACCCACCGAGCTTGGGTCTTGCACGCGCTTCCTTTCTACAACAGGTGTTGCATGGCATTCCATCGAGCTCATCGCACACGCGTTTTCCTGCAGGCTACAACTGTTGTTGCAGGGATCCCATGTCACAAAAGGCCCTTGTGGGCCCACTGTAATGTGTGTGAAACATCCACTCAGATCATCGTTTGTGTCTAATTCATGTTAGTACGTGACACAAAAATAAGTCCAATCCAAAACTCAAGTGAACCACACCACAGGAAAAAAAAAATGCAGATGGAGATACCTACCGTTAAAACCTTCCCAGGAAACACCAAAGGTTTGGATCAAACTGATATAAATGAACTTCACATTATGAACAGGTTGCATGGCATATATACGTCATGATGGCCTCCATGAGGTTTCAGTGATTGGCATCCCCATCCTCACTGTTCCCTGTGGTATGGTCCACTTGAGTCTTGGATTAGCTAGAGTTTTTGGTTCATTTCCTAAAATAATCATTCTCAACTGATGGACGGATGGGATGTCACACAGACATCACGGTGGGCACCACAGATCTTTTTGATGCACGGGCACCATACAACACTAGTAGGGAATTGGCCTCTCCCTACTACAGATATTTGATGCATGTACCACGTAAGGTCAGCATCAATGAAAGATATTTGTCTTTGTGTCTGTGGTTGCCGTTGATTTGAACCCCATCTCCAACTAATAAAAAAATGGACCAACGTAATCAAACGGATATAAAGAAGAAGATTCAAGAACAAAAATGAAATGTTTAGGTAAGTTGGATACTGTTCCATGGTCATACGTTCTTCAAAATAATATCCACTTTCATAGGTATACCCTACCTTTCTCTTTGTTTTTGTCTTCCTTCAACATGCGCCACAAATTTAATATGTGGGGCCCACTTCATCAGCTCATTCCACGCCTTCCTGGAAGTATGACAGGGTCCTTACTAGGACCCTTGATCAGGAATGATCCTATCCTAATATTTTATGTTGATATTTGCATGGGTGAATACTTGAAAATGTGAGATGCTAATCCAACGGTTGATCAGTACGTTAAACAACATGGTCGATCACCTGATGATTGGATGGTCCTGATTTATACGGCGTCTGATTTCATGGTGGGGAGATGTTGATGGACGGATTAGATGGCATGGATACACTAAGGTAAGCCGCACATGAAAAGCGCTGTAGACTAGAGGACTGGCCTCGACACGGATTTCCTGAGAAAGCCTTTGGCAAGAGTTTTCTGCGCTGTGAAGCTAGGTGGTGGAGCTGAATGTGATGTTTGCGAGAAATCCACTCAATCTTTCTGTTTTACGAGCTCATTTTGGGACTTTGTAAATAATGAGCAAGATCCAAGATTCAAGTGGGCATCAGGAGAGGAAATTTTGAGAAAAATAAATACCTATGATTTATACGGCGTCTGATTTCATGGTGGGGAGATGTTGATGGACGGATTAGATGGCATGGATACACTAAGGTAAGCCGCACATGAAAAGCGCTGTAGAATAGAGGACTGGCCTCAACACGGATTCCCTCAGAAAGCCTTTGGCAAGAGTTTTCTGCGCTGTGAAGCCAGGTGGTGGAACTGAATGTGATGTTTGCGAGAAATCCACTCAATCTTTCTGTTTTACGAACTCATTTAGGGACTTTGTAAATAATAAGCAGGATCCAAGACTCAAGTAGGCCACAGGAAATTTTGGGAAAATAAATACCTATTATTGAAACCTTTTTGGGCATCACATTGATGTTTACATGAAATTGAAACTGTTTATAAGATCATTCACACTCTTATAAGCTAAAAGTACAAAAAACTTATTTTGATACAAAACTTTTGTGGTCATACAAATGTTTGGATGGCGGTCATTCAATTCTCATTATTTTTTTCTCGTGTGATTTACCTGAGTTTTGGATTGGGATAAATTTTTATTGAATGCCCAAAAATGAGCTTGTAAAACAAATGAATGGGATGGATTTCTCACACGCATCACCGTGATTCCCACCTAACTTTCCAATGCAAGAACTTCTTGTTATAGCTTTAACGGCCTCTAGGTTATCATCCCAATTAGTTAAAGGAGAGTTATTTGATACAATGGCAGTGTATGATGGTTAATGTGCAGGAAGTCAAAACGTGTGGCAGACGTTGATTCAAACAAAATCATTCAAATCATGGGATTGTTATGAGATGTTTTCAACATGTACATGCAACATGAGTTCAATCGATCAAGTGAACATCAAATTATATAGATTGGTCTCTGAATAATTTTAAATAATCTCGATTAATTAAAGTCTCAGCTCGATTGATCGAAAAAATTTAAGAATTACTTGTAAACTATCTAGACAGTTTTGAGCATGTTCGATTAGATCGACGGCACATAATTTTATGCAATTGCAAGGTTTATTTCATATTTCGAGTGCGACATTATATATACATATATATGTATATATATATACATATATATGTATATATATACATAAATATGTATATAGATATATAGATGTATATATATATATATATATATATATATATATATATATATATATATATATATGTATATGGGAAAAGGTACTATGCGGTCGTGCTCATGGGAACTTCCCATGAGGTCGAGCTGTGTGGGCCCCACCGTGATGCTTGTCGACCATCAACACCGTGCATTTGATGGGTCCCCTTTAAATTATGGGATATCCCAAAAATCAGCTGTATACAGAACTCAAGTGGGCCATACCATCTAAAAGCATGTGAAGACATGCCTAAAACATATAAAAGCACTTGGTGGGGCCCAACTAAAATTTGGATGCGTCTGAAACTTGGTCTTAACCCTCATCCAAGTGGGACACACATAATGGATGGGCTGGATTTGCAAACCACATCTTGGTGGGCCCAACAAATGATTATGAATTTTTAATGGAGGGTACCCCTCTCAACTTCTGTATGTGGTGTGGCCCACACAAGTCACGAATTATCTTGATTTTTGAAACCTAGGCCCACCATGGAATGGTGGATCTGACTGATGGGGTAGATGTTCAACGAGCATCACAGTGGGGCCCACACAGCTCGACCTCATGGGACGGTCTTGTGAGGTCGAGCGCATAGTACCTTTATATATATATATATATATATATATATATATATATATATATATATATATATATATATATATATATATATATAAAGTTTGAGTTTACGTTTCTAGAGATTGGGGATGAGAAAATGAGAATTTTTCGACATTATAAGTGATATTATCTCTTATACATTTTTATTTCATAGTGATTTGTTGTCGATTTGTGTTATCGCTTTTTTTCTCCAGAATTTTTCTCCGTAAAATTCGTGTGTATTTGTGATTGCTTTGTTTGCATTTGCTTAATCTCGTGTGATCCAAATTCAGAATACGCTTATACGGATTCCCAACAAAGCCCGACTTTAAATAAGTTATCATTGAGAATTCAAATTAATTGGTTAATTTTAATCTCTAATTAATTAGTCTTTTGTTTGTTAAAGTCAAGTTGTTAAGTACTATTTTTCATCTTCATCGTACGTTTAATGTCCATTAATCAGCTGATTAGAAAATACTCAGTGTAATTTTTTGTTCAAGAGCCATCTAATTAAATTGGTATGGCTGATTTGGAAAGTTCATGGTGAGACAAATATATTCCACATGCCCAACTTCTTAGTGCCTGAGTATCAACAAGCACACTACAAGAGTATCAAAGTTATTCTCGCAAGTTAATGTCCTTAAAACTGTCCAACAAAGTGAACCTTCATTGTTAGGCATCATAGAGAATTTTTACATTCATATACTTTTTTTCATAAATACGTTTAGAAAACTACCTCATTAATCTATATAATTATCATTTCACTACCTTTCATTAAGTTGACCGTTGAGAGGGATTTTACGTGCACATAAAGATGAACCTAACAAAAAATTAAGTTTCGGTGTCCTATTCTCCATGACAGAAATAATGTTAAGAAAGGAACTGCATGAACGTGCTCTTGATGTTGACCCGGCCACTGTGATATTAATGTAAGATCCACTCCAACTAGTAGATATTTAATCCCATATTAAGTCAAGATATAACAAGTCAAGCTGACTTGAGATTCTAGTAAGCCACACAAAAGGCAATAGTTGTGAGAGAGACATCCGTCCTTAATTTTTAAGGGGTCTATATCATGATAAATGTATAAAACCCACACCAGCCATTAGATTGCACACAAATATTTATGCTTATATATACCAAAATCATACCCCATCTAAGATAGGTATATAAAATCCACTCCAACAATTAGATTACACATAAATATTTAGACTTGTGGACCAAAATCATACCTATCCACGGTTCATTTGGGTCATAATAATGGAAACAGTTTACAAGGCGACAGTTGCGTATACATTGTTTCCAATCATGTAGTCCACCCAAATCACATATGAGCTGATTTTTTGCCACTTTGTCTGACGTGGGATGACACACCTACAATCCGGGTGAATTTTACATAAATATCAGGTGGGACCCACCTGAGATACCCACCCATTTGTTCGGTAGTATGACTGAAGGTACTGAAATAATAATCATATCCATTGATGAGGTAGCTTTTTTAAAACTTATTTGAAAAAGATACCAGTAAATAAATTACATATTATTTAGCAGTTTTTTCTTTATAAAAAGAAAAAAAAAAAATTCACTACCCAAGTAAACGGTGGTCCACATTTCATATCGATTCACAAGCTTCCGGATACTTTCGCCGTTCTGTATTTGGTGGTCCACTCATTAGTTTTGCATTGTTATTGGGGACAAACAAATGCCCATTGATTAGAGGTTATGATCGTCTTAACGGGGCCATGCATGCCACATGTACGGTTGATAGTAGCATGGGTGCAGCAATTGAATGAGCAATGTTCAGTGTACTCGCTCGAGTGCTTCTTGAAACTGTACTCACTTCACAAGTGGAACGTGGCCCACGTGTGAGAGATCAAAGCCACTCATCAAGGCGGGTAGATTCCACACTCAGAAAATTCAGGTGGGTATGAATGGAGCTGTACACGAGCAGGAAAAGCTCGGGAACTTGCTCGACTCAACTCGTAACTTGCTCGACTCGGCTCGACTTGAATAATACTCGAACTCTGCTCGACTCGGGCTCGACTCGTGTATAGGGTATATATACCCTTCTCAAACCAAAAAACCCTATCCCTTTTGAAAAGTACCCCACCTGTGCGTCCAACCCCTTCCCAAACAAAAAAAACCCTACCCCTTTGAAAAGTACCCTGCCCGTGCGCCCAACCCCTCTCTCCCAGTCCTCCATCTCTTCCAGCAACTGGCAATTCGTCCATCCTCTCTCTCTCTCTCTCTCTCTCTCTCTCTCTCTCTCTCTCATCCAGTCATCCTCACCTACCCTCTCTCTCTCTCTCTACTCTCTCCCTCAGCCTCAGCCTTCTACCCGCACTGCACGGCCGCCCCTGTCGGCTGTTACCCGCACCACACGGCTCGAACTCGGATGAGCCGAGCACGAGCTACTGTTCCGAGCTCAAAGGCCGAGCCGAGCCGAGCACGAGCTGGGACTCGAGCAGTCTGAGTCGAGCACAAGCTAGGAAAAGCTCAGCTCGACTCGACTCGTGTACACCTCTAGGTATGAATCACCAGCCACACATGTACAAATTAAATGAACGGCTCTAATGGTAGACTCTCAAGAGTTTCAACACTGGGTCAAGGGTTCGAGTACCCATACGTGGTGAAATTCCACTACACGTGAGTGTGTGGGGTGTGTGTGCGTGCATAAAAAAAATAATAAAAATAAAAATAAAAAATAAAAAATATTATTTCCTGAGTTGAATTCGTTTAGTACGAGTAGACCAGACTTACAAGAGTGCTACATTGCCTCGTAAATGGAGGCAAGGAACACCTGTGCAAGATCTGAGCCGGTCATCAGGCGGTCCCCACTGAGTAAATGTGTCAAGGATCAGATTGATCAGAATCATTAGGTGGGACACACATGTACATAAAATTTTCCACGTGTGGCCCACCTAGTGATCATATCAGATTGATTTTTTGAGATATGGCATGAGATCTAGTAGATTGTATCGATCAATCTCGACTGATAAACTGCCTCATAGGATGGGCCAACGGTTGAAAATTCAGCACTTGGTTCTATTTTTTCTTGAACGTTCAAATTTGGGTGATGGATCTTACAGCTATAAGCTTCCGGCTGTTGATCACCCAAAGAGGTGGTCCACTAATGCATGGTCCGGATCTATGGTCTCTTTTAAGTTGATGCAATTTGAGCCTTAATTAAATTCACGATCAACCAAATATTATGTGGTAAAGACGGGCTGCCAATGGGCCGGGCCTGGGGATGGTCTCGGCCTGGATTTTGAACTGTTTCGGGCTGGGCCTTCGGGCCGGAGTATTCAAAAATCTTATTTTTTAGGCCCGAGCTGGGCCCATTGACACCCCTATGCGGTTCACCCATCGGTTCATACACGTGCCCTTGGAGTAAGGCCACGATGGCCCACTTTGTCTAAGGCCATGGATTCATTTTCAATCACAAAAAGAAAAAGAAAAGATCCAACGGCTGCGATGCATTTGCGGGTGATTTTGGATTAACTATAATAGCGTTAGAAAAGCACCGTCCGATTCGAATCATGCGGTTGTTGTTTGGGACAACCACTTGCTAATTTGATGGTTCCACACTGGGAATCTTGATGGTGGGCCCCACATGTGACGGTTGTCCGACAAAGATCGGATGGATTATAGTGGTTGTTTAGACTGACAGTATGGTGTATATGATTGCATCTAATCCACTCTTCTACAATTTAAAATTGTTCTATAAATATTAAATCATATTTTTTATATGAAAATGAGTCATTGATAAGGGGTATACAGGATTTGTGATGTATTTTAGCACTAATTAAGCGGTGTCCATGGTTTGTGCAGCATTCTAAACAGGTTTTGATACTCTGGCAGCGTATTATGGTTGTTGCTCGGGTAGTCCGAAATTATCCACGTGGCATGCATAAACTCAAATAACAACTTGTGGAACCTGGTTCGCTAACTCAGTCTCAAAATCAGATTGGATGAACAGCTCTTTGTCTCTGACTCATGGACTCTTGTTTGTTAAGATAGTAGAACCATTTGATATCTTTCATTTTTAATGGTCCAATTAATATCGACCAACTAATAATCAGAGATCAAATAAGGGATTATTTGTTTGCAAGGATTTGGGATATTTGGATTCAAACTCCATTTCACTCCTTTTGGTAAGGAAAATTTCAACTCAAAAATGCCATTTTAAAATCTTAGAATTCAAAATTTTGAATTTCTTCTTTTATATTCTAACTAGTGAAGTTGCCCTTTCAATGATACTCCCTCTATATATGACATTTGGTATGCATGCACTCATAAATGGTACAAATGGTATAAATTAGGGCATTCTATGTTGGGCAGAAAAAATAATAATAATAATAACAAGCAAACGCACTTTACACAAAAATTTTATAGGAAAAATCCTTGCGGAAAAAACTGTGGTACAAATTGATGATTAATTCACTATAATCAAAGGTTATAAGAGTTGGAATAACTTACAAATGAAATTCCTTTTTCCTTCAAACCCTAGAAAATTTATGCTAGCCTTTATGATGTAGGGATGGACATGATGAGGTCGATCATTGTCTTCCTCAAGGGGATAACTACTCCGAATCCACGAAGCTTCTCTGGACTCCTCACAGAGATACCTCAAATCCACAATAGAAAATAAGAAAATAGAAATAAATTTTAAAAATTTAAAATTTGATTGATAGATGATAAAAACGAATTTACAACCCTTTAATTAGTGATATCAAACCTTGGAAGAAGTTTCGGAATCAAACTCCAACTCAAACTCCCTAAAATTTGTGACTTACTATAAATAGTAAATTTACTATTTATAAACAGTCATAATTCCTACTAGACTTCATTATTTTTGACCAAAAATAATAAATGTCCTATTTGGCCTAACCATGTTATTCTCTTAAATTTTCTAAGCAACTTTTCATGTTAGACACAAGTCCTAAAGCTCAATGGATCAAAAGTTATGATCTAACTAAAACTTACTAGAAATAGTAAAAATAGTAATAAAATAGATATTCAACCATCGATCTAATGGAATCTCAGAAATTCGGCGTGGGTAACCCAACATAGTGGGTTGGGTGGCTAAAGTAGCTTCTCCTACACCAAAACCATATATGGCACATTAAATAGCTCATTCCGGTTTGCGAGATACACCTGTTTTAATGTTCTGACAGTCCAGATCATTTCCGCCTCCGATCGGACCTTCTCTGGTCCATCTTGGACATTAAAGTGTCCACGACCCACTCTACATCACTTTATAATGCCTCTAGCATTATCCAATCGCATCTATGGATGTACTTATATACTATCGTATAGAATTAAGAAACAAAACCCGCACTTTCGTAAAAACTTATGTATCCATTCGGTCGACCCAACTGGACCTTCGATTGACCAAACACTTCATAGCATTCTTCGACCGACCCAACTGGACCTTCAGTTGACCGTGAAATTGCGGTAAAGACCGCTATAGCAAAAGTAGGAATAGGTCAAAGTGTCCTAGAGGGAGGTGAATAGGACTTTATAAAATTTTGTGGCAATTTAAAATCCTATTAACCTAATCTTGATCTAATGTGCAACTATCAAGATATACTCATTTCGACTCTAATGGCTTCTAAGCCAAGTAGAGGATCCAATCACAAAACTACTCAATATTAAATAAGATATAGCAATTAGTCTATGATGGATGAACTATGTGAAGGTGTGTAGGATGTAATTCTTATCAGTTCTAAATATTCATGTTATCATGCTTCATGTGATCATTTAAAGTAAACACAATAAAAGAATATGCAAATATCAATCCCAAACACAGTCGTTTATAGTGGTTCAGCTATGTGCCTACTTTAATCCAGGCGAACGCATTCAACCCTTGAGTGTACCGGATTTCACTAACGAAGGTTTCAAATCAAGTTCACCTCAAACCTTTACAACCTATACAAGGTTGACTCTAGGACCTACACAAGGTACCTAAACATGCCTACACAAGGCAAAAGTTTATACCCTACACAAGATCAAATGTCCAACACAAAGCACCTACGTTTTATATCCTACACAAGAGCAAAGGATCCACACAAGGAACCTAGGTTTTATGCCCTACACAAGAGCAAAGGATCCACACAAGGAACCTAGGTTTTATGCCCTACACAAGAGCGAATGATCCACACAAGGAACCTAGTTTAGACCACACGGGTCAAGGATCCACACAAGGACCCTAGTTTAAACCATACAAGTTAAGGATCTATATAAGGACCCTAGCTTAGACCACACAGGTCAAGGATCCACACAAGGAACCTGATTTAGGCCACACATGTCAAGGACCTGCACAAAGGATATGAGTTTATGCCCTACACAAGAGCAAGGGTCCTATACTAAGCACCTAAACGCACTCTCCCGTCGGAGGCCTACGATGAGGGCTTATAAGGGGTGAGATGCACCTGTGACCCAATCCTATACAAGGAATGATCAACAGGATCTCTGGACTCTAATGACTTACAGATAAGTAGATAAGCTCCGTTCTGCAGGTTGATGAAGATATGCTCCCTTGATGACGGAGATTCTTCAGCTTCCTTGATCCGTAACACTAATGATGCTCCAATGTAAGGCGACGGGTTAGGTCAAGGTTATGTTGGAATCTACTCTAATAAATGTTACTCATTTTAGAGACGGAGAGAGTCCACGCTCTATAAGCATTCAAGGGATCTCAGCTCAATGATTTGCTATTAAGATAGTAGCTGGATCATCCTTGAGTGAGGAAATTCATTCACCAATCCACTCTATTGAATATTAATGATGAGGGTGGATTAAAGGATGAACTCTCATAAAAAAAAGGGCTTAGGGTAGGTGGTATGCAATTACTCTCTCAAAGCTCTCTCTTTTTCTCCATTTTGCAACTAAGAACAAGCTCTCTTTATAAAGGCAAAAGGCTCCAAAGGAAATAAAACTGTCAGTTTCTAACTAAGTTCGATGTCATCGAACGTATACTTTCGATGTCATTGAATATCAGTTCAATGATACGAACTCAACTAAAAAACATTCCGGGAACTTTTTTAAAGAAGATCGATGTCATCAAACCTGATTCGATATTGTTCACTCTCCAAGTATAGGGTTGTGATATAGTAATAAACTCGATAAGACTAAGGTCGAATCCACAGGGACTGAAACTTGTACGTGATCTGAAACTAACTAGATATAGAACTAGTAAAAGATGTAATCTAAATCAAATGTAAATTGATGAATAATGGTGAGAGATTAATCTAAACTTAAGGAATTCAAAGGAAGAGAAACTGGGGATTCAGAGGATCCACTTGTAGAGATCAGGGAAATCTTATGCCATCATCATGTAAACTAAACTGAACTTCTTTTAATATAGTTTTTAAAGAGATAAAAAGTATATGAATTAAAATGGATTCCATCATTAATCTATGCCCAAGAGGCAAAGCAAACAACAGAATTAAACTAATTACCAACCAATCACAATGCATGAAAGTTAGGAAGGGTATCATCATCCGACCATGCCCAGGAGACGATGGTGAACAACAGGGCTTCCTGACGTCATATACATCAAAAGGGAAAAGGAGATATTCAAGGCCATTGCAGATCCATTGTAATTTTAGTCACAACAGACCATTAAAGACAAAAAAAAAACATTCCTTTAATTAAACTAAAAACAACATCAATTCAGTTTAAACAAAAAAAAAAGCATAAGTAAAAGCTCCCATCAGGCTACAAGCTTCACCTCGTAGCCCCAGCTAAGAGGTTTAGCCCGTCATGATGTGGCTAACCCTTAAACAAAGATAAAAAGGAAAAAAACCTTTTACTATCTATCTCTCTCCCTACTCCAGATCCAAGCTCAAGTCCAAAGCCTCTCTCCCAGCAAAAGTCTGCCGAGCATGATCGTCCTCCCACGGCTCCCCCTCTCTTTTCTCTTTCTCTTTCTTTTATTGGCCAAAAGGACGTCCGTTCGGAGAGAGCCGAAGCTCCTCACGCACGCTGCTAGAGTTGGAACCATCCTTTCTTCGCAGTCCGAATCGTAGCAGGAATAGAATTCTTACGCTATTTTTTCGGTGGGGCCCATTCTTGAATTCGAACAAGAGATCCACTCCGTTCACCAGATTCTCCTCGAAATTTCGACCGGAGATGGTCGGTTTTGGATCAGATTCAGCGTGACCCATGGAAGAGATTAGCTGCAACAGTTGTAAGACAGTCCGTTTGTGATCATTGAAACCAGCACCTGCGCATGTATGAGTGTATAAAGACAACATGGGCTTGGCTAAAGCGAGCCCCTCTGTATGATGGGCGGTTAAGATCGGACATCTGATCATCGCCAGTGGGCCAAGACGATTTGGAATGTCCGGTTCTTCCGGACCGCAAAACAGAGCAGCGTCATTGACGCTGTGACGATGGTGGGGCCCACTTCACTGTTGTTTTGAGAAATCCAAGCCGTCCATTGGATTCAGGACGAAAAACCGTTCGGGACAGGCTGATTTGTCTCGAGTTTGATGCGGCCCATGGTACCAGATCTTCTAGTCGTCCGTCTTGCATTTGATCATGAGTTACATGTGTGCGCGCGCATGGGAACAGAAGAAGACATTGGACAAGGTCTTGGGCACCCTATGGAGAAAATAGATGGTTCAGATCGTCCATTTGGGCGATGGATGTGGCCCACTGTGATTAGCCGGTGAGAGCACGTCCGTCACTGGACGTGCGAAAGTCTCTGTTTGGACGTTTTGCGTAAAAAAATGGTGGGGTCCACTGTGATGCCTGTCCTAGAAATTCACTCCCTCCATCAGCTCCTGTACATAGTGTTGGCCCATGGCCTCTAGTTTAAAGCAGATATGACTTCAGGGTGGGCCACACGCTTAACCGATGTATGGACAACATTCACCATTAAAAATACAATTTGCTTCACGTATGCCATGCATGGCACATCTATTTACAGATTTGCCCTTCTCTTTTGTTATATCTTCTGCCGTCAGTATCTCCTGATTGCACCATGCAAATGACACAAAATTTCACTAGGATTTGTTATTTTTCATGCTCTTTCTAACGCTTAAGTTTGAGCCTTAATCGCTTCTGGATTGCCAAGATGCTCTTTAATGGCTAGCGCCCTCTGATCTCTCTGTTGGGCCACTTCCACGAGGATCTAATGGCTGAAATTTGATGTGTATGGTTAATTTATGGTCCTCAGGCCATGTATGAAGTTTCGAACTGAGTGGATGGTGGAAACCCTGTGATCTTGCATTCTGACTAACTTTTAGGCCACTTGAGCTTCAGTTTCTCAATTTTCTCGGATCTCTGGCGTGTATATCCATCGATCTCGGTCCCCTGGAGTTCATTCCTTGCTCTGGTGACTTCGGAGCATTAAATCCATACTTTTAATACTCTTTTTCAATCAAAACTCCTTATTACATCCTGCAAGAAAAACACGATTAAATTATAATATTAGGCATTATCGTGTACGTAAAATCAGGCAGTAATCGGGGTCTGATATGCAATATTCGATCCTCAACAGATGTCATCGAGATTTAAACTCCGATGTCATGGAATTACAGTTTAATTCCTTGACATTATATGTGATAATACACAAGAGCTTACTGGACACTTTTAAGCCTGTATTCGATGTCATCGAGAATGATTCGATGTCATCGAGAATGATTCGATGTCATCGAAGTTTGAATTTCAATGTCATCAAATCCCAATTCAATTTATCGATCATTCAAGAAGATATTCCTTGAAGACTTGCTAAACACTTCTTTGTCCAATTTCGATGTCATCGAGGTGTCTTCGATGTCATCAAGGTGTCTTCGATGTCATCGAAGTTTGAATTTCGATGTCATCAAGGCTAGCTCGATTCCTCGAACATTTCGGTTGATTTACCTTTGAAGCTTGTTGGACACAGACTTGTCCAGATTTGATGTCATCGAACCTTGCTCAATGTCATCAAAATTTGAATTTCGATAACATCGAAGTTCGTTCGATTCCTTGAGCAAAGTCAGAATATTTTCTAAGAAGTTTTGCTGGACAATGCTCTAAGTTTTTCGCTGTCATCGACCTGCCTTCCATGTCATCGATTACTGATGTTCGATGTCATCGAAGGCATGTTCAATTCATCGAATATTTTGTCTAAATATTATGTGGTTGCTGGACATAAAAGGTCTCATTTCGATGTCATCGAAGCTTGTTCGATGTCATCGAACATGAGTGTTCGATGTCATCGACGTAAGCTCGATGTCATCGAACTAAGCAGAAAACTTAAAAAATTTTCTTGTTTAAAAACAAGTTTTCAGACTTTTAACTCTTATATTGTTCTAAGGCTTTTAAGGATTTATTTATGTGGGCGTTTTGGGACATGGGATGTGAGGCTGAATTTACCTTTGAAGATCTCGAAACACACATCCGGTTGAGGCAATAGCTTGAATGATCTTCATATGGGGCTCACTTGACTTACCGACTCAACCCTCACACTAATTGACAAACTAGAGCACTTTTAGACTGAATACATCACAGCATACAACGGTCAACCGAAACATACCTCAGTTTAACCAAGAAAAAAATTTGCACCAAATTAAAGACACTTAATCAACAATCTACACTAGTAAATATGTGAACCCAACTGTTGCTTATATATAGACCCAAGATAATATGGTTATGTTAGAAAATTTGAGATGATTTATGTCATCAAATTTATTTTCATGTGCATACACCAACATAATTTTAAGCGAGAAAGTATTTAAGGAGTTTCCATTGCAGAGGCCCGCTAGACCTTTGGACTTTCCTTGCCAGCCCATAGTCTTTTGTACAAGTTACGCCCGAGGTACACCTATCTATAGCTAGTTAGGTTGCCAAACACAATATTTAGATTTTTTAGAGTTCAAATCTAAGAAGCCAAACAGGCATGAAATTTTTAAAATCTCCAGAAATTAAAACATTAGAGATTTTCAAATCAATGACCCTAAAATCTGTGTCAGTGAGTGACTCATAAGCATAACTTTTTGTTCTTGATATATCTAAAGTGGTACTCATAATTTGGACAACCTAATTTGAATTACTTAAATGCCAGGAATGCATATAATTTCTAGGTGCCCCATTGATGGATGCAGATTGGGTAGTACCCCGCCTGTTAGGACTTATTTAGAAAAGGACGGTCTTGTCAAGGATTGTGAGGCCCACCATGATATAAATGTTTTATCCACACTGTCTATCTATTTTGACAGATTATTTTAGGTATAAGTCAAAAAGGAGGCAGATTAATTAAAAGCTAAAATGGATCCAACAACAGAAAGTAGTTGGGACTGAATTCCTACCGTTGAAAACTTCCTAAGGCCACCGTGATGTTTATTTACCATCCAAACTATTCATGAGGTCACGTAGAACTGTATGAAAGAGAAAAATAAATATCAGCTTGATCCAAAACTTGTGTAAGGTTTTAATTCCAATTGCTTCATGTTGTGTGGTATACTTGAGCCTTCGATCTACCTACTTTTTGAGCTTATAACTTAAAATGATTTATCAAAATGGATAGACATCTTGGATAAAACATATACATCACCATACATCACCATGGGCCCCACAGAACCCTGACAGGACCATTCATCTCTAACTGGGCCTGGTGGGTGTAATACCCAAGAGAAATTTACGACTGTAAACCTCACCTTTTACCCACCATCTTTTCTAAACGCTCCCAAACATTACTTTTCCAAATTAAACCATTCATTATGGACATACTATTTGCAGAAGAAAATAACCTTTCACTAGGGGGACACCGTGAAATATATGGCTATGGATTATAACCATAGCGATTAGAAAACATGAATTTCAATGAGGCAAGTACGAATTTCAACGAGACAAACATATGGATACGAATTATAACCGTAGCTATGGGTAACCTTGTTGAATTTCATGTTTGCCTATAGCTACGGTTATAATTCGTAGCCATAGATCCAGGGTATTTTCACCTACAGATAGTATATACTATTGTACAGAATGGTTTAGTTTGGAAAAGTAAAGTTTGGGACTACTTAGAAAAGACGGTGGGTAAAAGTTGGGGTTTACTGTCCAAAATTTCTCAATACCCAATCCACATGCCCATCATCCATCGAGCTCTACCAAAGTTTCAACACCTCTCATTTTTAAATAAGAGATGGTACTGTGATTAAATGCATTATACAAGTTTAATAAATAAATAAATAAAAACATACACAGGGGCACTCAAACCCGTAACCTAATAGTTGAAACGCACTTTGTCTGCCAATGACTATGAGCCGTCGGTTGGAACCCATGGCATATGGAAAAAATATATATATGGCGATCAGGGCAGTGATTGGGTGGGCCATAGAGCTAAAATTGCTATAATTAGATAACTCTAACCATCCAGTTGTTTTGATTTGTGCCCAGTTAAATTTCACTGTTGCCTATTTTGAAAGAATTCTACCCTTGTTCAGGCCACCGATAAGGTGGATACAGAACCCGATCCCCTTTATTACTATGGATGTGGCCTATCCAAATGGTGTCCCATAAAAACAAATGTCCTGATCATACTGCCTCCAATCATACGGTGGAGATTCTTGGTTGACGCGGCATGGCATTCCATGTCTCACGGAGTGGTTGATATCATTTCTCTTTAAACAATAACCTGTCCAGCTCCATAGGTATAGGTTTCGTTTTACCTATGTCTCGATTCACTATCAACAGTATGTATGTATCCCGCCACTGGGGCCCACACGAAAAACGTTCTTCTGATAATAATAATAAAAACCATCAATCTGGATGTTCCATTGAGAAACTTCCACTGAACAGGTGATTCTAATCTCGGACGTTTCAACACTGAGGTCTTCATATCGATTCCCTAGTAGGGGTGGCTAACTAGGGCTAAAAGTCAGGCAGGCTGGGTCGAGTTGGTGCTCAACCCTAGCCCAAGCCAAAGTTCCTGTACCTCAACCCTAACCTAACCCAACCCAACCTGGGGTTGGGAATTCTCAACCTGAGCCCAACCCAAGTGGGTTCGGTCAGGTTGGCCGAGTTGGTCAGGTAGATATATGCTAATATTTTTATTATTATATTAGTCTAGTATATTTTCAATACAAGTTTTATTTTTTATATCTATAATTTTATCAATTATATGTAGTTATCTATCGTAAAGAATATTTTTTTTCTGAACAAACAAGCTAAAATATATAACAACTACTTCTTTAAAAGTCATATTGTGTATCGAGCAATCTATTTGGCCGGTGTATCTTACTAGGTTGAGTCATTGGAAATGACGTGGACTAATGAAACCCAACGGTATTGGAATTTCCTGTGCGTTCGACACAGACAATCCACACTTAATTGTAATTAATTTATAAGAAACTTATATATTGATCAGGTTCGGGTTGGGTCGGGCAACCCGAGACTTCAATGCGAGTTCAACCCAAGTTTTATCAGGTTGGCGTTTGCATGGCCCAAGACCAAACCTGATACGTCCTTCCAAAGCCCAACCCAATGTCGGGTCTGTCGGGTTGAACCCGCCCAACTTTCAGCCGTATGACTAACAGTGAAGTGTGAACTGACAGTAGGTGATCTAACAAGCTAACAAAAAAAAAAATGATTCGATGGACATGCATAGCAAAACATGGACCATTCCAAAAAAAAAATTAATGGGTAGCATTAAGCTACACAAATCAATGGTCAGGATTACACTTAAGCATGATTATTGGACCACAGGCTGCTCAGAATATTTCCCAGAAGATGGATGGTTAAGATCATCCAAACATCTCCACTTATGAGTCCCATGTGGTGATCGTGACATAGCCAAAAGAAATGAACATACTATGTTAATAATCACCTTCCTAACGTTGAGAAAGTCAAATGGACGATGGAGATTGGTTTCGAAAGTTTATGCCTGGATTTTACAATGGTTGCTAAACAAGGACAAGGAAGCGTGCCATAAATGAAGCAAAACCACACGTGCCACAGTTGTCCAGAAATGCAGACCATCTAAATCGCTGACCGAACTGTGGATCCGAACTGTGGATGGAGCATAAGTACCCAAAAAAATCACAGAAAAGATAATAGTAACTGTACGACCACACGTGCCACAGTTGTCCAGAAATCCAGACCATCTAAATCGCTGACCGAACTGTGGATCCGAACTGTGGATGGAGCATAAGTACCCAAAAAAATCACAGAAAAGATAATAGTAACTGTACGACCACACGTGCCACAGTTGTCCAGAAATCCAGACCATCTAAATCGCTGACCGAACTGTGGATCCGAACTGTGGATGGAGCATAAGTACCCAAAAAAATCACAGAAAAGATAATAGTAACTGAAATTTGGACCATTCACTGTTTTACTTTTAACCATCCGTTTGATCAGTGTCATTTTAAAGACATTCTCCATCCAAAAAGTGCCCAGCAATTTAATGGTCTGGATAGCTATACATGAATGATACGTGTGGAGGATAGTGTACGCACTCAATAGAGTTTCTATCGGAAAGTGTACGTGTGGGTTCCCACGCTCACCTTTGGGCATTGAACGGTTACCATTGAAAACTTGTAGAGGGCCATAAAAGTTTTGAATTAAGCTAATATTTGTCTTTTCCCTCCATCCAGATATCTATGGCCTTATGTAGGGGTTGGATGACAAATAATAATCTCTTTGGGCCCTAGGAAAGTTTCAACAGGTAGACGTAATTATCCGCACTGTTTTATGAGTTGTGGTCCACTTGAGCTACGCATACATCATGGTAGTCATGTAATCTCGTCCAATCCATCTGCCCGTAAGGGATTAATGGATTTTTTTTTGAAAAATAAAAAAAAAAAAAAACACACGCACACCCTGGTGGGATTTCACCACCTATGGATACTCAAATCCTTAACCAAATGTCGGAACTCCTTAGAGTCTACCACCAGAGCAAGAGTAAGGATCCGTGTGCCCGTAAGGGATTAATGGACTATTTAAAAAGGCATATTCCTGCCAAATCAAGGAGCTTTGTCAAATAACGACGCCAGATAAAATGATCTGACCGTTGATCACAACTGTCCATATGTAGCTTAGATCTGTGCTGTGGGTTTATTAGGTATATTCGTTATTGGTCAGTTCCATCTTAGTTGTTTGAAATAGGATATTAATAGCCTAAGCTAGCTAATTAGTTTGCTAAATAGGAGTTGTGTGGGGCCCACCCGTAGCCATGCAGTATCTAATCATTTATCTTACTGGCGTGCCAGCCGAAAGGCCACGACTTCTTGCTATTTTGGCTACATGGATCTGCAGCCCACACTCCCACACGAATCACAAGCATCTAATCGTTGCAGGCTTTCGTTCATGTGGGGTCCACCGTTCGATGATCCAAGCCGTGGATCTTCCAGGAACCACCGTTAATGTATGGCATCCCAGAAATCTTCTATATCGAGGGATGTGAAAATAATATAATTGCACATAAAAGGTCATATACTGTAGGGTCAGGATCTTCCAATTTGAGAGTCATCTGGACACCCAGTATTTAAAAACATTAAATAAAAAAAAATAAAAAAAAAGAGACAAAAGGATAGAATGACCAAACCATGGGCCCCGCCTTACGTAATCATGTGTGCAAGAAAACCTCAGGAAACTGTAGATTTGCTAAGGAGCAGGACTCCAAAATTCTCCACATGCCTAATCCTACCAACCCAAAAGAGCAACTTGCAAGGACAACTTGTGGTGGCCTTTTTCATGGTGTGGCCCACCCAACTGCCTCACCTTAAACAAATATCAAAATAAATAAATAAACTCATCCATCAACAGTTATTAAACCATGAAAGGAACATTCTAGACCGTAGACTTATGTACCTATGGGCACGAATTTCCTACAGTAGCTACTTCAGGGAGCCCGTGCAACATAAAATCTGTGTTGTGTGTTTCAAATCCACTCCGTCCATCATTTGATCTAACTCATTCTAAAATGGGTTCCCAAAAATCAGCCCCATACGCCAATCCAAAACTCAAGTGGGCCACACCACGGAAGTTTTGGATCAGACTGATATTTGATTTTGCCCTTCACCCTTGTTTTCAATGGTGAACTTTTCCATCCCCACTGTTCATGAATTCCCTGTGGTGTGGCCCACTTGAGTTTTGGATCTCACTGATTTTTTTTGGGGGTCACGACCTAACATGAATGAAGTGGGTCAACTGATGGATGGAGATGATGTCACACATATGCATACCATGGTGGGCCCCACAGAGCTTTTTCTTGGAGAGGGATCTCAATCACAACTATTGTGAGAAACCAACGTCCTGTATCATCTCTCAGCTTTCGTCCTTAACCTCACAAGTATTTTCCTCGTTATAAGATGACATGCATCCAGCTTGCCAAACCACATCTTTTTAAGCCTTAGATGAGCTTGTGGGCCCCACCTTTCTCTCGGGCCAATCAACGCCATCTCCATCCCATGAACCTTTTCTATCTGTTCTTTAGCTTCTTTTATGTACATTCTCCTTTCCATCATCTCCAACACCTCACTGCATCATGCAAGGATGCATCATGCAAGGAAAGCAAGGAGATGTATGCTCTCTCTCTCTCTCTCTCTCTCTCTCTCTCTCTCTCTCTCTCTCTCTCTCTCTCTCTCTCTCTCTCTCAACATGTTTTAGTGGTAACATGAATAACTAACTAATGGAAATCTTGTATGATTTGAAGGTCATGTGGCCTGGATTAGTAGCTAATAAGCTACTTCGAAAACCGTTGGGCAGCAACCGATTCGTCACCGACTTCCCAAACACCGAAACCATTCTTGAAGGCCCACCCTCAATCCAACCCTTCATTCCCAAGGAACTCTCTGATGATCAAAAGGACTCATACAAGTACAAGTAAGCTTACATAATTATCTCTAACACCTGTTTTACACTCTCTTTCACAACCCAATAAAGGCATCCATTACAATTTTACAACTTCCTAATTAAGCTTAATCTGCACAAATTTTCTTATTTCTCACTTGATTTTGTTTCTAAATAGAATTTTTTCTGGCACATGGAACGTTGGAGGTGTTGCGCCACCTGATGATTTAGACATGGAGGATTGGCTAGACACATGCAATAACCAATGTGACATCTATGTTCTTGGGTAATTTCCAACATTTTCTTTTTTTTATCAGATAAATTTGAGTATTTTATTAAAAATCGAAGAAAATGAACAATATCCATGGACGATAATACGGTCCCAAGTCATTAGACTATTGTAAATTGCCTCAAAACTTGTTAAATTGCACACATCATAGCTGTTCGTAATGGATCTTCTAATCTAACTATTTTGGATTTAAGGTTTCAAGAGATCGTGCCGTTGAGCACCGGAAATGTTCTAGGCCCCGAAAATGGTAGAATTTCTATGAAATGGAATTCATTGATTCGATCTGCTCTAAACAAGATGGTGCCCACCACAAAGAAGAACGTCCAAGAGGCGAAAGTGGGGGAGAAGCAAAAGGTTTATCCATTCAAGGACGGCGATTCAAGAGAAAGCGTCCCACCGGACTTCAAGTGCATCATCAGTAAGCAGATGGTGGGAATTTTCATCTCCGTATGGATGCGAGCCGATCTCCGGTGGTATGTCCAGAATCCAAGCGTCTCATGTGTTGGTTGTGGGATCATGGGTTGCCTCGGAAATAAGGTATGTTACTCTTCTTCTTTTTTCCCCGTAAAACCAAACTTAGAAAATAATATCAGACCATTAAAACATAATATCAATGCATTCCAAAATGGAGTCTGAAAATCCCATTTTGAATACATCTTAGATTCCCGCCCATTGTCTTTGGATGGTGCTAAATTGGAGTAAACCATGGCGTACGCTGTATCCATCGAAGTTGGGCCCATTAACATAAGTTTTGTTATATTATTATTACTGTAAAAACATCCCTTGATTTTGAATTTTTTACTTAAATTTCATGAATGCAATGTTCAATCAATGGCCATTAGGCCCTCTTGATCGTAGTGGTTCGAAATCCCAGGTACTCCCCACATCAGGTTGTTAATCAAGCTTCTAATCTGTTACATATTACTATTTTGTAATTATTATAATTATTCTTATTATTACTATTATTGTTGTTGTTGTTGTTGCAGATGTTGCGGTTGTTATTTATTTCAAGAAACCATTTTTTTACCATTTAAGTCGAGAGTTTTTTTTTTTCCCACTGTGGGAGAGTTGATAATCTAACCGTTGCATTGATGGATTGGAGTCTATATATAAAAGGAGATTAGCAACCCTATTGCAAGATAAAAGAGAAAATCTAACAAAAATCCTACTTATGGTCAAGAAGATCACTAGTCCCATAACATTTACCTCTTCATTTAGTCAATCTTCGAGAGTTTTGATCTCCATTTATTTCATGCAGGGCTCGGTATCAGTTCGATTTCTCCTGCATGGAACGAGCTTCTGCTTTGTGTGTAGCCATTTGGCATCAGGAGGGAAAGAAGGCGACGAACTGCACCGGAATTCAGATGCCATGGAAATATTATCAAGAACAATCTTCCCGCGTGGCCCATCTCTAGATTTGCCGCGAAAGATTCTTGATCATGAGTACGTTAGATTAGTTAAATTAAACACATGTATTATCTTTCTTCTTCTTCTTTTTTAATTTCCTATGGCATGGCAAGGTGATAGATTCATAGTTGTATATTATTTAAATAGTCCATTAACCTAATCCTATAACTATTATTTTTCTTATATCATGACTTAGTAAAGTAGTTACTGATTTTAAATGGGCCATGATCTTGATTTGTTGAGAATGATAATGGTTTGTTTACTTACTGTTGGAGAATTGGAGTCCTTGAAAATTTTCTATGTCATGGGCTATTTTAATTGATAAATAAAATCAATAGGTTCACTAAGGCCACACTGGAGTATATGGATCGGTACATGCCAACAGATTTACCAGCCTCGCTTAGTTGTGCAAGATCTAATCCGTCCTCGAGGTGGGCCCCACAATGTAGATATCACACCCAGAAAACCAGCCCAATCCACTCATAAGGTGGGCCGGAGAACTCAAAAAAAAAAAAAAAAAATCGACGGCTAAAGGAAATTTTGCCAAGTTTTTTGAAGCCCTTGATATGTTTTGAACACTGTCAATCTGATGACTCAACTGGTTTGATTTTCGAAGTTGGCACGTGTGGTATTGTGTGGATGGGCTGTCTTATAGGTGTAGACTTATAAAAGTTCATAAAATCCCTTTCAATATCATAGGCTATTTTAATAGATATGAAGTCAAATTCCATATCATGGGCTAATTGAGAAGTTACGTGGTGCAACTCATTACTACTATATTATATTACAACTTGTGCTTGGGCGGCTAATATCGTTTTCTATATCATTGGCGATTTTGGTTTATACATGGTAATGATCCGGTGTAGCTCACCTGCACTGTACTTTGGTGCAACTAATATGTATTGGATTCATCGATGGTCTAAAAACTGTTCTAGACAGTCAATCCTTTGAGCCCACTTTTGCTGTCGACACTATGAAATTCTCATTAATCATATATTAGTTTATATCAATCCGATTTTTGGATCATGATTATGTGGTTAGGATGGTCCCATAAAAATGGTTTTTGAGAGCCATGAGAAATCTAAGGTGGGGTCTACCAAAAGGACAGTCAAGATCGACAAGAGGATCATTCTAAGGGGGGTGCTATATGGCTAGGTCAACTAACTCAATCCTAGATTAATTGTAAAAGGTGCAAAATATACTACCCATGGATTATTATAAGCAGTTAAAACAAGATAGTATCATCATCATCATTTCTCATCAGGGCGTGTTTGGTTGCACCAAATATCATGAAATATCATGAAACTCCGCACTAGATTAGACTGATTAATCATGGAATATCATGAAACTTCATGATTTTTGTTGCAACCAAACGCATCCTAAGTAAACAAACTCATTTCAATATTAGGAAAAACTCAAAATATCAAATAATCATATCGCTAAATACCACTAAAAATCATCTAAATTCTAGATTATGGGCCTTGGACTAGAATCATAAATTCGCAACATCTTAGATTCTTCATAGATTTCTAACAATCTTCCATCTCTTGCAGTCAGGTAATCTGGTTAGGCGATTTGAACTACCGAATCTCTATGCCTGAGGCGACAACCCGATCAATCGTAGAAAAAATGGATTGGGACATCTTATTAGAACATGATCAGGTATAAACAATTTCATCAGAATGTTTCAAATTATCTAGAAATGATTTTTTTTTCCTGAACATTACCCAAAAATCTCTTTGAATTTGTAGCTGACGGCTGAGCTCTCCGACGGCAGAGTCTTCAAAGGTTGGCACGAGGGGGCGATCGAGTTCGCGCCCACATATAAGTATCATCCGAACTCTGATCAATATTACGGTTCCGATCAAGGTAAAAAGGGCGAAAAATGGCGTGCTCCGGCATGGTGAGTAGTTACTATGTATATAGATGGAACAGATCAAAACATGTAATCTAATCTTAACCATCCAAATCATGTGCCCCACTTTAGATGGGTCACAGCCCAAAAAATCAGGATGACCCAATAATCTTAATCCCTGATTAATGTAACTTTGTTTGTTAAATTTGGACTACTGAATATTTTCCATTTTAGTGGTCCATTCGACAGCCACGAAGACGATTATGTCCAGCTCTTCATGTGGGGTCCATGACTTGAATGGCTCAGATTGGGGTGCATGTATGCCACATAAACAGTGACTGTGTATAAGAATTTTAGATCACTGAGAATTCAGTGTCAAAAAACACTCTTTCCTTCCATCATATTATAATATTCAAAGCATTCTAGAGTGAGAAATTCCTAAAAGAGATCGGTTTTCCACAGGTGCGACCGGATTTTATGGCAGGGCAAGGGATTGAAGCAAAACCAGTATGGTAGAGGTGAATCCCGGCTGTCCGATCACCGGCCCGTTCAAGCGATTTTCACTGCCGAAGCTCAAATCATGATGAATCCGAAGACCTTCAATAGCTTCTTATTGTCTGAAAGATTCAATCAAGAAGCTAACTGTTCTGATATTTTTTCGAACAATAAGATCTTAAGTAATGCAAGACGGAGTATTCAGATTTAGGGTTTTGGCATAAACAGGTTGTTATTATGGTGCGAGACCCTTCAAATCTTAGAGCTTGGGAAGCTCTTATATGTATGTATGTTTTGGGGACTACGTACATATAAGTGTACGTGTTTTTCTTATGAAGGAGGAGATCATAGTGGCAAATCGCCTTCTCGGCAATTTCACAAGAGATTTTGGCATTTTTTTTCCAGATATTATCAAGAAAATCTTGCTGAATATAAGATATTTAGACGTATCTGTCGAGGTGGTGGCTCTTTGTACGCTTAAAGTCCTGAAGTGTTTTGCTTTTGGGAAACGGCTCCCATCCTTAGTTGTGCTTACATATGAAGCCTTGTTTGGTGAGCTAAAAAAGGTTGTAAGAGATAAATCTCATCTAGATTGTTGTTCTGTCACAACAATTAATGACTTGTACATAAACTGCAATTATAAATAAAGAAGCTCCATGCTTCTTAATGAATGTTGAATAATCAGAAGCACATCTTTGAAACCTGATGTGGAGTACATTGCTATGAAATGCTCAAACCAAGCACGATCGGATTGCTTGAGACCGTAGAGTGCCTTTTCCAGTTGGCACACTTTGCCCTCGAATCGAAGGGGCTAAAATCTTAGAGCTTAGCGCATATAAATCTCCTCATGTAAGTCTTGGTAAAAGAATGCATTTTCTATGTCGAGCTGATGAAGAGGCTATTTTCGCGACGATGGAAAAAGGAATACGATTGGAAGTGAGCTTTTTTGGGAGAAAGATCACTTCTAAACCATACGCACAATAATATCAAAATCAAAAGAAAGTTTTTTTTAAAAAAATGCATACGGAGATTTATGTGGTTCCATTTTGGTACATCCACATATCACGCTAATCCACTATATATGCTCAAAGGTAAAAATGAAGAAGCAACTCTCATTACGATCACAACACTCTCTCTCTCTCTCTCTCTCTCTCTCTCTCTCTCTCTCTCTCTCTCTCTCTCTCTCTCTATATATATATATATATATATATATATATATATATATATATATATATATATATTACCCCAAAGGAAATAGGTTTTACATAAAAACTCCATATGAAATATTGCCCTCTAGATTGAGGCAACGCCCCCAGACCCCCAAGCAAGGGGGCACTGCCCCTACGACCCCCAGCAAGCTCAGCGTGGAGCTCGACCAACGGAAGTGCTAACCAGATGAACTATACACCTCTAATGATTAGGCATCATATATCCTAACAAGCTTAGCTACTAGAGAAAATGTACGGTATAATCAATCCTTAACTTTTAAGTAAAACATTTGGCAACAAGGTGAGTTTTTTACCGAACAATTGTACCGTATGGATTGTATTTAAGTGTGTAAAGCCACTTACACCCCACTATATGATGCTCAGGAGGTAAAGTAACTAACTCCCATGTCCCTTGTCTATCAAGAGTAGCCATTAGATCAAACATTATTGCCTTTTATCGCAGATCTTTTACAACCTTTACAACTGTAGAAAGAATAGAGGTAGATGAAATTGCAAAAAAAAATTCACAAAAGGACTATGAGAAACGATAATAAGAGACGTGATTACCAATCGAATCATAAGTGGTACTACAATCTGTACAAAACTGAGCTAGAAGTATAATATAGTATGTTTAGTCTTTCATGTTGCAATGGGAAGATCATTTGCGCAAGGATCCTCAGGCTCTAAAGTTGATGATTCAGATGAGGTAGGACAATGAGCCTCATCAGCTATCTCTTTATTTATAGGGGTAGTATAAATAATGACCTAGGATTTTAGTGCGCATATGTACACATGCATGTATGTTCACTTGCATTCATTTAAGAATACATAGATCCAACTATCCATTCACACAATCATAATTTGTGCAATATGTTGATATTGACACATGTGATAGATTTAATTAACCATTGACTTATGTAATTAACCATTATCTGATTTTGTGTGTGTACATGTACACTTGCACTCTTGCCACTTACACTCATAAGACCGTCCATTTATCCATAAATTAATTCAAATCTAACCATATAACATATCTTATGTTGCGCCCCAAAATTCGAGTACAAAGTGTGCACCCTCAGACCCACGAGTTTCGAGTCGTTACTCGTATACAAAGTGTACTAACTTCATTTTATTATATGATTATTCAGAGGCAAAAGTAATATTCATTTTTACATTCCAACTAGATCCATTCACAATTAGTCACACAAAATTATTTAAGCATCAACATTTGTCTATTCTCAACATGCATAAACATTCAACCAACATAACTTAAGCATCATTCATCAGTCAATACAACTTACAAATGGATACTTGTCATAAACGTAGAACAATTCAATTCAATAAAGTCGATCAAATGCAGCTGGTTCCTCTTCTGATAAGTACGGCTACGTCTCATGTGTGTTGTGCACTAGTTCAACCACAACTTTTTATTTCTACGCTAACTCATCAACTAATTACTCATCGGTACAGTTTTTCCATCAATAAAAATGTAAGCTAGCTAGGCTTAGTGAGAAAATCGAGCATGGTTCATACTTATTAAAATTAAAATATAATAGAAACATAATATGCACAATGATATGGATGCAATGATGTATAAATGCATCAGATGGGATGATCGTCCATCTGCTTGGGTTGGAGATCGTCAACCCGCATCCACCCATTAGGTAGGCTTCTACTTTTCGGTAGGCTTGGGCATATTCCGCATCTGGTAATGCTTTACTAGGATCGGCATTTCTTCCAAGGAGGGCCCCTAGGATCGACCATACATTATGTAAAACAATGAATAATGGATGATATATGAATGTATCATTTTCATAACTATCATAAATACTTGTCGTGATAAATAAATTCAACGTACAATTATAATTTCATATAATATGGCACAGATTAGCATATAATTTACCGCATCATACAATATTGCAACAAAATACTAAAATCAGTACATCAATCAATCAAACCATCACAAATAATTTATTTTAATTCCAATGATTCATGAGACACATTGGGTTACTCACGTGAGTCTGCTAGTATAGAATTCACAAGGTAATTAGGTTGGTTTGAATTCAAAGATCCTATTAATTATATTAACAATATTGTTATTCATCTACTTTTATTACACGGTGGGGCCCACCTTTAATTAACATCCGAGGTGGCCAAACCCTAGATGATGCAGTCGACTCGCTAAGTTACAACCACGTGCATTAAGTCAGGATTGAGTCGAGTTGAGTTGCAGCGAGTTCAGGTTACAAACAGGTGGGTGATCCTCCCATCTTTTTAATTTTTAATTTATATGGATTTTTTAAAACTCTAAATCAAATTTACTATTTCACTTGAAATTTTCATCTTAAAGCTAATAAGAAAATTGAGAACATTATAAAAATGTGTAGTTGTGATGAATTTGATGTTTGATTTAATATGTTAATTGTGAGATTGCAATAATTTATATCATGCGCATATGAATATTGAATGAGAAATGAGATTGTGATCAAGTGTGATGCCTTAGGTTCCCTAACATGTCATGCACAGTGTGCTGTCTTAGGTTCCTTAAAAGGTATGTTACCTGAAGTAGTTTTCTAAAATGTCGCACATGGTGTACTACCTTAGGTTCCTTTAACGTGTATTTCACGAGTCTCTAAAATGTCATGCATGGTGCACTTAGGTTCCCTTACCGTGTATGACATGGATTCCTAAAACGTCGCACACAATACTCTACCTTGAATTTCTTGGAATCATCCTAAAATATCGTGCAGGGTATACTGCTCTAAAGGTTCCTAAAAGTACACATTGACAAGTGATTTTGTTCGTTTAAGTTATGATTCAATGAATTACATGCATTGTATCTCTTGATTTATCATTCATGATATTATCCCATTTATAGCAAAGAAAGCAGACATATTTTAAGTACCATATTCATCGGCAATAAGAAGCCTTATGTTGTCATGGTGTGCACTTAACTAGACATTGTATAAGCAGTAGAAGTAGCCAATAACTATATAATAAACTCATGTAGAGATCACTGGACTACGGTGAAGTGGATCCTTCGTCATAAATGGCATTTCAGAAGCTACTATTTGTTATAATGGCCAAAACTTAGAGTTGGTTGGGTTTGTAAATGTAGATTATACAAAAGATCTATTATTAATTACATTTGATCTCTTTGTCCAATGATGCAGTTAATTGGATGTCAAGATTGTAATCAATGATGGCCTTGTTTATTATAGAAACAAACTACATGTCATCTACGCAAGTATGCAAGAAAATTTTTTATTTAAAATGTTATTAAAAGAATTAAAATTCAAGCAGAAGGTAGTGATGATTCATTATGATAATTAAAGTACATTACACTTAGCTAAAAATCTAGAATTTCATACTTAAGAAAAGCGCAGTGATGTACAATTTTACTTTATTCGTGTTGTGGTGGAAGATGAACCTCTTTATATAATATATTCACATCAATGACAACAAAGCGAATATACTAAGAAAGCATATTATAATAAAGAACTTTATTTGATGCAGGGCTTCCCTTAGACTTGTTAGTGATGTTTGAGCGGTTTTTATTTGGAGTATCTTTCGTATTGTTAAAAAAACTAGTCTTTAAATAAGAGAATTAATATTGAGACAGTGGCTCTTTGAATTCATAAACACATGCATATAATGCTTACTTTTAGAAAACAACTGTCTCTCGTTAATTGGTGTGTGTGTATGAAGCTTACTTTCTCTAGGATTTGGTTGATGCACTCTCTTATGATGTTTTGACTATATAAGAAAACTTTGTATTCTTGTTTTCTCTTATTTTAATGAAGAAGAAAAGTGTCTGGTTTTTTTGTTATTATTATTAGGTTAGCTTGTCAGTACACACTCCATTGTTAGCCACCCCCACTAGGGATCGATACCATGACCTCAAGTGTTGAAATGAGGTATCTTCTCTCAGTCTACCACTTAAGATATGTAACCTCTATTGTTATCCCATTGGATATAGGCATATTACTAAACCATATAAATTTATATGCATCTTCTCTTATCTTTCTCTTTAGCTTTTAGATTTTGGTTTGTCACTTTTCTTTTGTGATTTTGCTTTACTCGCATGGGTTGTATGTGGATATTTTTCCACAACAATATCTACTATTAAAAAAAAAATTTACCAAATATCTCGAAATTTTAATATTTGGTGCAACTAAAAGTAACTAAAATAATTTTAAACGTTAAAATATAAACTGAATTATTTTGACTTTCAAAACATTTTGTACTTAAATCATGATAATTTCACAATAAATTTGTGAAAAAATAATAACTATCAAATTTTTAAATATCTCATAGTAATATCATTTAATCAAAATTCATAATAAAATTTGGAAGATTTCCGAAGTTTCGGGGATATATATTTGTTACAATGGAGGAGATATCCATGGTCCCCAATTGTTTCGTGTTCCACATGTGTGAGAACATTGATAAGCCCCACATGCATGCAGACATCCCAACGTGTGCTACATGTGTGAGAACAAGTGCTCGCGGGCTGGTGGGCCCCACGGTAGATTCCTTGGCATCAGGCCAGTAGATCATCAAATGGGGGTGGCATACATAGGAAAAAAATGGACAGCTAAAGGGGTAGGATCCATCTTTGACACACCCATGTCGGCTACCAGATGAGTTGAATGACCTGATCTTTTGACCAGGTTACCTACACAGTGGGCCCCACCTAACTAATGGTTTAGATAACAAACATGTGGCAGACTTCGGCACTTGCGCCTGCATTGAGATTAGCAAAACTCTTTATACACACACACACACCATGATGTATGTCGAACATCAACACCTTGCATTTGATGGGTCCCCTTTAAATTATGGGATATCCCAAAAATCAGCCGTATATGGAACTCAGGTGGGCCATACCATCTAAAATCATGTGAAAACATGCCTAAAACATATAAAAGCACTTGGTGGGGCCCACCTAAAATTTGGATACATCTGAAACTTGGTTTGACCCCTCATCCAAGTGGGACACACATAATGGGTTGTCTAGATTTGTGAACCACATCCCGGTAGGCCCAACAAATGATTATGAATGTTTTAATGGAGGGTAACCCCTCTCAATTTTTTTATGTGGTGTGGCCCACGAAATTCAAGGACTGAATTGATTTTTTAAGTCCTGGGCCACCATGGAATGGTGCATCTGACTGATGGGGTAGATGTTCAACATGCATCACGGTGGGGCCCACACAGCTCTACCTCATGGAAGTTCCCATGAGCTCGACGGCATAAAACCTTTTATATATATATATATATATATATATATATATATATATATATATATATATATATATATATATATATATATATATATAGTGTGTGTGTAGAAAAGCTCTTGTGAGTTGCATGGTTTAGGGTTGAAGTTAATATTCACTTTGGATTTAACACTGAAACAATGGAAACGCCTTCATTGGCACTCTATACAACAAAAGCAGGCAATGATAGGTGGACCCAACTGATGGGGTTCAACGAAGTTGCTTTTTCTTTTTATCTCGTTGTATGATCTGACCCACATAAGTGATGGGGTTCAACCATGTCATTGTCATAAATTAAGAAGGAAAAAAAAAAAAAAAACGATTAGAAAAGGACGAGAAAATAAATGTCATGTGATTGGACCCACATAAGTGGCCCACCCAACATGAAATCAGCTGTTTTAGCTGCATGTAGGTGGCCTTTGGTATGAGGCTCATCCCACGCTCCTTTTCTTTTTTATTTTATAAGAAGCATCTGACCCTTTCTTCTAAATTTACGTACGTTCGTTTTCCATTAGTGGCCCATCTATCATTGGGGCCCATTGGGATAATATCAAAGGGTATGAGCATCAGGTGGAGAGAGCTTTCAGTGGTCAGGTGGTTGATAGATCACGTCCATTCATCAGTTGGCCGGGCACACCATAAACGTTCCTTGAAACAAAAAATCTGGCTGGTACACTTGTTAGGTAGGCCAGACATATAGGAGAAAATGGATGGCTAGGAAACAATGAACAATGATCCATGTTCGATCTATGCATGTTTCCTACGTGATTTTTGAACCAGCTCTTGATTAATAAATGGCAAGGATCTCCCACTCGTAGGCCCATACCATTTCATTAATGGACTTTGCCCCACTGCATGTGTATATTAATCAAATCTTTTGTAACAATCCATTGGAAATCAATTCATGAGATTTGGACAGTGATGCTCCACATCAGGGCCCACCATATGAACAGTCTAGATCATCCGGTCATACAGAACACCACACGCTCCGTCATGGATTAGCTGGCCTTATGAACGGTTGGGAAGGCCTACATGGCCCACAGGAAGTTTTTAATGATCAATTACCACTGTTTCCTGTACTATGGTCCACCTGAGATTTGGATCTGCTTCATTTTTTGGATCATGCTCTATAATGAGTTTTCAAAATGGATGGACAGCGTAGATGTAAGACACGTGCATGACAGTGTGCCCACTGTCAAAGATCCACCCACCTCGTTGGATCCGGGCATCCACTGAAGCTGCTCCGCACATAGTCAGGTGCAGACCTCCCGAAACAGTATGTATAACTCATAAATAAGAGAGTAGGACCGTCCATTAGCTGCACCTAAAATGGATGGTGATCTATTGCTAAAATTGATGGTGATCCATTGCTAAAATCGGACCCATTCTCCTATGTATGAGTTGTGCATGCGTACCGTTTCAGGAGGTCTGCACATGACTACGTGCGGCACGGCTTCGGTGGATGCCCGGATCCTTGACTGTGGGGCCCACCTTGATGCATGTGCCTTACAGTCACGCTGTCCATCCGTTTTCAAAACTCATTTTAGGGTATGATTCCAAATTTGTAAATCTATATCTAAGATAGACCATAGTGCAGAAACAACAGTAATTGATCATTAAAAATTTCTCGTGGACTACAAAAGTCTTAGATCAAACTGATATTTGTATGGTCTCTTCATCTACCTCTTTGTGACCTTATACCTTATCAACAGGTTGGATGGCAAAGAAACATTCCAGTGGCCCATGAAGTTTTTAATGTGGGGGATTTAATTACAACTTTTACTAGATATGTTCTACTTAGATTTGGATTTGCTTCATTTTTTGTATCATGCTCTAAAATGAGTTTTCAAATGAATGGACAGTGTGCATGTAAGGCACATAGATCACAGTGGGCCCCACAGTTAGGGATCCACCTGCCTACTCCTATGTATACGTGAGGAACACACAATCCTTTTACACGGTACACCCAAGGACATACAGAAACTTACGACGTGGTGGAATAAGTCGAAATGGTGGTCCCTCATGTACTATACCATAGGTTTTATTTGTATTTGCCGAATCAACTTGAAATTATAATAGGAGAAAATTCTTAATACGTCCATCAGGTCTGACCCACCACAAAGCTTTGTTGGTTATGCTTCAGATGTTGGTCTGGATCAATGGATTGGATTCTCTTAAGTGTGCCAAAATAACTAGGTGCATTACAACTTGTAGTTCTCTCGAAACACACTGGAGTATTTCTCACATATAGATGGCCCACAAGTTACAGATGAAAATCTGGTATTCTGCCAGTTTTCCATAAAGAAGGACGGTAGGGATTCGTGGACATCGCTAATGAAAGGTTGGATATGTTCGGTCCACGATGTGACGTGTACCAATTGGCATCCAAAAATATCTTCTTGCAGGAAGCGGATGGAAGTGGATTGGCTGGTGTACCAGCCACCACCAACCTGGCTGATGTGCTGATGTCACCAAGTTATGTGGGTCCCATCTAGAGGTATGAGTTATATCCAAACCGTTTGTCCACTTGACTATCTTGTGGTAAGGCTTAAGCCGAAAAATAAGACAGATTCAAAAATCAAGTGGACCACACTGTAAAAAGCAAGGGGGGATTCAACGTCTACCATTGAAATGTTTTTGTGGGTCACATAAATTTTGGATCCATATGATATTTGTTCTTACTCTTCATCTAGGTTTGTGTGACCTTATGAACAGATTGGATGTAAAATAAACATTATGGTGGCCCTATGAATGTTTAAATAGTGAGAATCATTATCCCACTGCTATTTGTAGCGTGGTCTACTTGAGATTTGGATATGACTCATTTTTGGGATCAATATATAAAATGATCTCACCAAATGGATGAACGGTGTGGATATTATAGATACATCATTATCAGGCCCACGTAAATTTGATCTCCTTTAAACGGCTTGTACAACTCAGATCTCCTTTTAATCCCCCATTGCTTTTTACAGTGGTCCACTTGATTTTTGGATCTGTCTTATTTTTAGGCTTAAGCCTTACCACAATCTCATCAAGTGTACAAACGGTTTGGATATAACTCATACCTCTAGATGGGACCCAATTGGTGACGTCAGCACACAGCCAGGTTGGTGGTGGCTGGTACACCAGCCAATCCGCTTCCCTTCTTGCATGGGAAGGACTGGACTGGGATGACATTTACCACCATCTTTTAAGTTGGTTTATCTCACCCATCGTACATGTTTGCATGCATTCACGTCCACTCAGTCAATCCAAAATTGTGGGGTCCATGTGAATGGACCCAAGCCCAAAAGTCATGCTGATCGAACGGTGCCAACCATAGTCTAATTATCAACTTGGGCGAGTCCAGTAAGACTTGCCATGGGACCACTGTCAATGTACCAAAGTCCAAAAATTACATTTGTTGAACGGTTTGGATTTTATCCTCCAAACCATATAGATCTAGTTTATTAAAGGTTTCTTTGGAACATAGGATCAAATGGTATCGAATTGCATTGGATGGAATTGATATCATTATTACATGATGGTTATATGTCCGGAAATATTATGGTTTTTTGACTTTTCAATCAAATTCTTCATTTTAGAAAAAATGCAAAGCTTTGTTGGGTCTTTACTCTCACATGAGTTCCAATACCAGGTCAAGGGTTCTGAGTACCCATAGGTGGTGAAATCTCACTAAGGCACGAGTGGACTATGAAATTGTCAATAAATCAAATTTGACAATTGACATGCATCAACACGAGGATCACATATACATTGGATTTCAAAATCTATACAAAATCTTACTGTATTTTTTATTGGGACTTGATGATATGTTATCTGGATTAATGTAAGCTTTGTAAATGCCAAATACAATTCTATGCTATTTAATCTCATCTATTCTCACATTCTAAACAACCCATTGGTGACATCATTGTTGTTATATGTGAAAGAGTATATAGATGAGCTGAATAACCTTTAACAGGATCTAAATAGCTTGAACATTTTAATCTAGAAAAATACACAAAATTTCAAGATCAAGCCATTTATAGTCTAGTACTCAAGATCTCAAGCCAATCATAGTCTAGTACTCTTTATATATATATATATATATATATATATATATATATATATATATATATATATATATGGGAAAAGGTACTATGCACTCGACCTCACGATAAGCTTCCGTGAGGTTGAGCTGTGTGGGCCCCACCGTGATGCTTGTCGACCATCAACACCGTGCATTTGATGGGTCCCCTCTAAATTATGAGATATCCCAAAAATCAGTCGTATACGGAACTCAGGTGGGCCATACCATCTAAAATCATGTGAAGACACCGTTAAAACATATAAAAGCACTTGGTGGGGCCCACCTGAGTTTTGAATGCTGCTAAAACTTGGTTCGAACCCTCATCCAAGTGGGACACACATACTGGATGGGCTGGATTTGCAAACCACATCTCGGTGGGCCCAAAAAATGATTATGAATGTTTTAATGGTGCACGGCCCCTCCCTACTTTTGTATGTGGTGTGGCCCACACAAGTCACGGATTGACTTGATTTTTGAGACCTAGGCCACAATGGAATGGTGCATCTGATTGATGGGGTAGATGTTCGAAACGCATCACGGTGGCGCCCACAGCTCAACCTCATGGGACGGAGTCGTGAGGTTGAGCGCATAGTACCTTTTCCCTGTATATATGAATGATGACATCATTGTTGTTATATGTGAAAGAGTATAGAGATGCCCTGAATAACCTTTAACAGGATCTAAATAGCTTGAACATTTTAATCTAGAAAAATACACAAAATTTCAAGATCAAGCCATTCATACTCTAGTACTCAAGATCTCAAGCCACTCATAGTCTAAGTACTCTTTATATATATATATATATACTAGGCATATCTGTGACAAATATATATAAGGATTATAGCATATCTGTACGAAATCGGATTGCGTACTGAGTTACTCAGTACGCTTTTATCGTACTGAGTAAACTCAGTTGGTCCCACCTTGAATGTATGTGGTTTATCCACACCGTCCATCCATTTTTTCCGCTAGTTTTAGGGGTTGGTCCCAAATTTTAAGTAAATCCAAAGCTTGAGAGGACCATACCATAGGAAACAGTGTGCAATAATGATTTCTACCGTTGAAACCTTCCTGGGACCTACAGTGATGTTTATTTGTCATCCCACCTGTTAGTAAGATCACAAAGACATGGATAAAGAGAAAACATAAACATCAGCTTGATCCAAAACTTCCGTGGCCTCCATGAATTTTTCAATGGTAGAGGTTCAATCACACTGTTTCCCGTGGTGTGGTCGACATGAGGTTTGGATATGCTTCCATTTTAGCATTAAAACTTAAAATTATCTGTTAAAATGTATTAACAGAGTGGATAAAATAAATAGATAACCGTGGACCCCACAAAGTTTACTCAGTACGCTAAGGGTACTGAGTTACTCAGTACGCAATCCGCTTCCTATCTGTACAACATTTGAGATTTATTTACCATTTAGAGATGCAAATTTTTATATTGAAACTCAAATATGGTAGTTGATTGTCCTAAAGACAATTTGTCATTTTCCTTCTTTTACATTTGCTAGGACCTTAGGAAGGGACAAAAAATCTATATTAAGATATTAAATATTCATGTCAAGACATGAACTTTGAAATCCGTCATTTTTTCATTTCAAATTTTTCTTATCACGCGTACTACACAAATTTCCAACAAATGTCATACACAGCGCAGCTTGATCGTTACACACGTTGGTATTATAGAGAGTTCAGGTCCTCTGTCTATCTCAACAAGTAGGGATATATTGTGGATCAGGTGGAGTCACCATACAAGTTTTTGGCCACATTTGTCTGGTCATGTATCAATTGACCTGACCACATGGAAAGAGTAAGGTAGAAAGAGATGGGTGAGACTCCATGAAGGAAAGATTGCAAGCGACATCCAGATAGAGTGAGTGAGCAGGTATGGACAATTTGCAAAAGAAAGAAAGAGGTGGGTCGCAATGACGGAGAGAGGGGAGAAATGGAGAGAAAAAGGTGGGCCGTACATATAGAAAAAGGAAAGACTAGTCAAATAAAAGTAACGAGATTTATACTTTTAATGGACCTTTTTTAAGTAAAATTTGAACCGTAGGTTAGCAAATTATATAACTCCAATTCATTAAAATACCTTTATCGTTAATTCAAATTCCTTTTCATGTCCCTAGAATAATCAAAGTTGAGTGATTTGGCCAACCAATCATATAGGTACAACTTTCCAAATATATGATGGGTTATGCTCAGGTTGAAATGGAACTGTCCTGATCCACCCCAAGAAACTTTTAAAATTCGTTTGGAAAGAATTTGGATCCCTTGCTTTAAGTAGGAAAATCATGCTTGTTGCAATCTAATTAGGCCACAACAACACACACTGTATTTAATGCAACAATGTTGATAACGTCAGTGATGACATGGACCAATCACAATGTAGGAAAATAAGAATTTCCTACTTATGGCAAGCAGGGGATCCAGATTCATTTGGAAGTGATCCATCAAAGAGGATTTTCTCAAAAAAGAGGTTGAAAGCCCGCTATTTCAGTTGGCTCAATCAAAACCAATCAGATTAGTTTTTATGGAGTCAGCATTTTAAAACGACATGTGGACCTCAAACTGCCTTTTGGAGTGTAAGGGCCTTAATTAGTAATAGAAAGCTTTACTTCTCTAGACCCTTGAACACTACCGTGGGCCCTAGGTAATGGGCCATTTTGAATGGGCCTGCGCCTAACTATGTCAATATCAGGCCCCTTTAGTGGATCATGAACTCGGGATTCCTTTCATGGGTTATGGATCTAGATCAAGTTTAAATTCTTGGCCCATCTGCTAAACGAGTTGGATTTGAGATTGAATTCTTCACCCTTTTGGTAAATAGACCAGGTCGCGCTGATCCTAATCTGTCGCTGCCCAAGGAATAATAAATTCATGATGCATCCGAACGCAAGTGGTGTCCCAATGCATATGCTGAAATGGGGTATGTGTGGATGATAAATTCTTTTCTTGGCTTCTCATAAGATAAGTGGTCTGGATCAATGAAACATGGGGGCCCACAAAATTCCCTTGGGAGGGGCCGGAGTCAGCCCATCAACCTTTCTGGGCCCAACCTTTTATTAGCCTAGCTTGGGCTTAATTTTGAGAACGGCACGTCGGTACCGATCTTTAATTTCAGGCTCAAGAAATAAATGAGCCAGGCCAGAACCCAACTGAAGACCGGCCCTCCCGCCTGCGACTTTTAGTCCCAATTGATAAATGGGCTGATTGCACACATACGTACCACCTGGCCCATCTACAATGACCACTTATCATTGGAGATGTGAATGGGCAAGGCTGGTCCGTCGGGATTCCGGGCCAGGCAAACTGGGTGGTGGAATTGGACCGTGATTTGAGACCTGTGGGCTACGAGAGTGGGCCAAATTTGTTAAACTTTTCTACTCATAGCTCTAGTGGGCCCTAATTGGGCCTAGTTTAAAGTGGGGCAGCACCAAGTTCTATAATCCATTTAGGTGATCTGAACCGTTCATGATCGTAAATCTCTGGTCAGTGTCATGTGAACTGATGGTTTGATGAAGAATCTACATTCAATGAAAAAGGTATTTAGATCATAGAGTGGGATTTCTGACGAGGGAGCCGCAGATGGGACTACCAGATGAGTAAGTGCGGCCCAACTAAGCCCACCTAAAGGCTTCAATGAAAGAAGTCGTCAAAGATGTATGAGGAGGGTCCCATTTATTGGGAAGCCCAAAAAACAGGCATGATTTTTCAGGACTTGGAATCATGCCCAGCCCATCTGTTGCAAGTTAAGCCTTCCATATGGTTTCAATGACCATGTATTCCATCTTCATGGTCAGGGCCAGCGAGTCGAAATGGACCTGCCTTGGCCTGGTCCTAGTCCCCTGAGCCCTGAACCTGGCCCAATATGACCAGCTGGTAAATTTAGGCTTAAATCATCAAAGGGTTGAAATAGGCCAATCTAAAAATCTGTACGCATGTCCATCTACAATGAGTCCCAATACATAGATGGTTTTGGATCATTGAATCATTGTCTGAATCCAACAAGTGCCTTTTAGATTACCACACACACACACTATATGTATACAGAGAGAGAGGTATGCTTACCTACCTGCACACGAGTTCTCATAATAACTCAATAGAACTTTTTCGGAACTCATCTCTCATTATGTGATCGTAAAATTTGAACCGTCTACGTGATGCAGCACCCCATGAAATTCCTAGGGCTCAACTTTCACCTTGATCCAAAACTTTGGCAGGCCATGGCAAAAGAGCTCTCTCTTGCCATGGCCAACCAAAGTTTTGAATCAGAGTGAAAGTTGGGCCCTAGGGGTTTCATGGGGTGCACATGTATAGTTTAGATTTTACGCTCATATTATGGGAGATACAAATCTTTGAGGTAGAGAGATTTTTTTAATTTATATATATATATATATATATATATATATATATATATATATATATATATATATATATATATATATATATATATATATTCTCACCTAAACTTCGTGAGAACTTTTGACATGTGATGTAGGCATAAATTTCAAAGAGTTCACTAGATGAGTCACCTCATAAAACCTCAATGCTAACTTTTTTATTTGATTAAAAATTTTGGTAGGCGGTAACAAAGTGAGAGGCAAATCAAGGGTTTGAAAGTTTTCACTTTGTTATGACCCACTAGATTTCTTACCCAAGCCAAAAAGCTAGCCTTGTGGGTTTCATGAGGTGACTCATCTAGTGGACCACCAGGATTTTATGCCCACACATTATGTGTCAAAAGTTCTCACCAAGTTATTGTGAGAAACAGTTCTCAATAGAGCAATTTTTGTGTGTGTGAGTGTGTATGTGTGTTTTTATAAAATCGTAGCCCATTGGATGAATGGACCAGGCCAATGGGCTGAGCTGAGCTGGGCTGGGCTGGGCCACTTATCATTCACCTAGGCCATGCCATTAGGCCAAGTTTAGGAGCCGAGCCTTGGCCCCATAGAGTTGGGCATTGGCATTACTACAAGAAAAACACTATAATGAATGGCGAGGATTATGCCTCAATGGGCCCATCTGGCCTTCTAACATTTAGGCCTGACCCACTTTCGGATGGGGCTGGAATACTAGGCCTGGGCCTTAACGGGCCTAACATTTAAGCTTATTTAATAACTGAAACCCTCTCAGATTTCATTTAAAGCCCATCCTTCAGCCCAGCTCAGTCCATTTATGCATGAAGTTTTTTGGCCTGTTATGGAGCTTGGCCCAACTTGGCCCTCAGTTTTACTTTGTGGCGTGGCATTGGACGAACCTTAGCCTGGCCCAGGCCCGTTGATTGCCCTAGAGATGTTCCATCGATTCAAGTACACGTGTCAACATGGAACATGTGTTAAATCAGGACCATCTATCAGGAGGGATTCATTTTAAGCGTGACCTGGCCCAAAAGTCAAGTAGGTTCCTTTATCAAGTGCATCACATCCGTAGTGGTTGGTCAGTTTTCTCAACCGTCCTTTTTAACGGACACCTGTCGTCCTCCTAATGAGTAGATCGACCCTATTTTTAGGTCAGGACGTGTTGATCCACCTGATGTATCGCTAGGATCTCCCACGTGCTATGTGCTATTTAATTAACGGTCTTCAAGGGGATGGTAGGAAAGAAGATGGATGCACGACAGTCGGTGAAAGAAGGTGAAGAAAACTGATGGATAGGATTGCCTGATTGGTGTGATTTCATCCATGATATGGCCCAGTAACGAATGGCGCCGATCCATCTCCATCGCTGTGCCACTTACTGTGGAGAAATGGCTCTACCATATTCCATTTCGAATGGAATTATACGATACATGACCAGCATTTTTGCACGGTATATAGAGGTTTTAAAATTTGAAAAGCAGGGCCACTGGTTTGATAATCCAGACCATTGGTTGTCATGGGCCACCATGAATGTGGGCTATGCTTCAAAAATCTCTACACTAAGTCATCTCAGATTTCCAATTAGCCTATAGTTAGACAGTTAAGAAGAGCATTACAACCAGAGTTGGGCATGAGACCACTCGACTCAACATACTCAACTCCTCTTACTTGTTTAGACCCGACTCGATCCGAACCAAGTGGGTGAATCAATCCAAACGTAGACTTCGCCAAATCCGAACTCAAACCGAGTTAAGTCCAAGTCACCCAGTAATTCAACTCGACCCAAAATCTAACTCGTTGGTACTCGACTTGATCCGAAACTTGACTTGGGTTCAAGTAGTGTGTGTGTGTGTATGTGTGTGTGTGTATCTAATTATCTAGCCCGCCCTACCCGCCACATGCCTACACCCAACCCTATCTCTCTCCTTGACTCCCTCCCTCCTCCTCTCCCAAGCCCTAAGGTGAAGGCAATGACTGGAGATGGTTCAAAGCCAATGTTATTCTAAGGTAAGCGTCAGCAGACCTATAACCTTAATTGATCAAAGATCTTCCTATTCAGTTGCTGAAAGATAGATGCTGATAACATTTCCAAATGAGAAAAAATGACTCTTATAATAGAACTTTCTATTGATTTTTGCGGGATTGGTAAGGCTCTTCTCCTTCTGATGTTCTACGAATCTACAGATCTCAAGAAGAACGAGCTAGGGTGACGAAAAGAGATAAGCATTATTTCTCAATGAGTTCAAAATGGATGAACCTAGAGGCAAAGAACGGTAATGGACGTGAAGAACTGCCCCTGCGGAAGAGACGTCAGGTCTTATATGCCTATCCCACGCCGGCTCAATAAACAGACACGAACACAACGCAGGGCATAGCATAAATGAGACCGATAATCATATCATTTATAATATATGCTGGACCTTTCTCGATGCTTTTAGGTGACTCACCAACCAACCCAGCAGTGATCGATGACAGAATGGTACGAACAAATCAAAGTCAGTGGAGGCCAGTCAAACCATAAACTAAGGAACCGAACCAGCTTTTCATCTAGAAAGAGCCTTGCAAGGACAGGTTGGTTCAAGGACCCGTTGGTCAAAGGAAAGGGGAGGTCCAGATTCTAAATCCTTCACGATGGAAATGTCATATTCCGCAAGCAACGGTGAAAAGCCTAACAAACGGAGGAGCAAGTGAAGGCAGCAAGAAAACGGCTGCAGCTTCAAAGCCGATGCATGAAATGAAGGAACGCATTTGTCGACATCCAGCTAATACATAGGCCATTTTCTAGCGGCAGCAACTGCTCCTAATTTTGAAGTCCCCTTCGATCTACTCCCCCCTAATACGCCAAGGGAGTCATCAAGGCAACTATCCTTAGCTCTATATTTTTAAAGGGAAAGATCAACAACCTGCTTTTCTCTCTAGACCGGATGGCTTCGATTAGCGGAGGGAAAAATAAATATGTTGGGTGAGGGTGAAGATGCGCCGGAGATAGAACCTAGAGCCAACAGGATCTGAAACGGGTCCAATTCGATCTGCATCTGGATCTAGCAACTAAAGTTCGCTACAAATAACTGAGTCTAGTACTAATGCTCTACTTTAATTTTGAGTCAAGGGAAAGAAACCGTGTAGCTGAAATAACTCACTCAGAACTCTACTCCTCTACGTTTCGCCATTGAAACGGAAGCAGACTAATGAGAAATTCTCGATCATTCTACTATACGTGAATGACCTCATCATCACGCGCTATTGAGAAAGCGAACGGTCAGCGCGAAGGTTTAAAACTTAGCCAAGCGTTAGCGAAGCGGGAAAAACAGGAAATCGTCATCTTTCTTTTTTTTAAGAAAATATACCCCTTGTTAAATCATCAACAAAGATGTGAGTCATGCAATAGAGGCAAGCACAACTCGATCCGTGCGCGCCATAAACTCCACAACGCCCCATCTAAAATAACGTATGGGTCATGACAGCACTAGAAAGAGGGTCTTATTGAATGCAGGACGGTCCGATCTCGTCTCCCCCATGTTCGGTTCAGCAGGTTCATCAATTCGATCCATCAGTCGAGTGCCTGAAGCAGCTATTGCTCGAGTACCTACATGATAGCATTCAACAACCCAATGAACCGGGCAGGGCACTAGACGAAAGGGGGGCACACTGAGCAAGTACGAGAAATTGGGCCCGCTCCGCTTTATTAAAAGCAAGGACCGCTACGGGAGGTCGAACAAAATAGGAAGAAAGGGGTCAGTGAGCAGGTGTTCCCCATCTTTACCAAAGGCAAACAAACCCCATGTTATTCAGCGTGGGGAGCCTGCATAACAAGAGCAGGCAACAGGCATGGTGCATGGGACCAACCACTTCTTTTTCTCACCACACTAGCCACTTCATTCAATCATATGTTTTATTCTAGGACAAGTCCGATTACTTGTTTGTCTTTCTAGTTCGGTGCAGTACCACCAACTGACTAGCAACACCGGGGGAGTCGGCTAATGAGCATCTCATATGCGAAAGGTGCCCCACATAGGTCTTCCCCGAAACCCCCTAGTCACTAAGGTAAACAACGTAGAAAAAGCACCCATTTCTGTACCGGTTCTGGAAGAGCGAAGAAAAAGGGGCATGGCTCTATAATTCGAATTAGGTTTATCATTGGATGAACCACATTGCTAGCGGTAACAGGCACAGTTGACTGCTAGGCACAAGTGACTTTTAGTTCTAACAGGAAAGTGACTTCTATTCTAGGATTTCTAGTTCCTGTTTCTCGAGTCATTAGCTTACCCAAGAGGGGAGGCGCCTAGTTAGCAAGATCAGGGCTCTTCTCCAACTTTGGTAGAGAAGATCGAGTCATTACGAAAGGGTCAGTCAATAGCATAGCTCTTTCTTTCCCGCCTTTCGAAGGAAAGGCCTTCTCATTCCTAATCCGGTAGGGCTAGACGGCTTTATGGGTCTGGCAAAGTTAGGAAGAAGTTGAACTGACGCCTTACTTGAGCAACCAACATAGGGAGAATCAGGGTCAATGGGAGGCTTAGAGGCGTCAACTGTCTGGTTGGCCTCTGATCACTGCTGCTCCCATTGTTGAGCTTTTGAGTCTAAGTAATAAAGGTAATAAAGACGAAAATGGACGGTTAAACGTCGATGTTGTTTGTGAATACGAGCCTAAGAATGCAAAGCCTTAATCATAATGGCGACTGAAAATCGTAACATAAAGAACCCCTCTCAATCCTCTGGAGTTAATTATGACAAGGTAAGCACCTTATTAGCTAAGTTGAAGTCATCTAGGAAATCAATTCTTCTTGTACCATGAATAGTCTCGCAAAGTCGAAATCCGAAGGTTGAGGAAAGCTTCTCAATGTTGTCATTTGGTATTTTCGGGCCTTGTTCAGACCAACATCGAAAGATTCTTGGCCAACGTTAACTGGCGAGGTATGTTCCCCTCCTATATCTGTTGATAATGAGGTTTGAACACCTCGCACGCTCTAACTTCAGAATCTGCATATTGAACTGAAACAACCACCGAAGCACTTGTCTCGGCCTTTAGTCATGGTGGTGGGGAGGATACTGGTGGGTCAACTAAAGCCAGTCCCGCTCCTGCTATTCCTGCTTCTGTCAAGGCTGAAAAGTTAGGCATCCTGAGTTGACGCTTCGGACTGTTAATGTAACATGTGTCTGGCAGCAACAAGAAGGAGAAGGAAGGGAATTTATACGATTGAAGCTGCGATATCAAGGTGTATAACCACCCCAACTTATGAGAAAATCTCATGACCCATCAAACAAACAAGTATACCACGATGGTTTTGGTTAGTTAGAAGGAATGAGAAAGGTCAATCAAAGATTAGAAAGACTTCGACAGAGGAATTGAAGATAGAATGAGAGTCGGTTCACAAAAAGATCAAAAGTGATATCAAACTGTAACAGAGAGTATTCAACCTGCATTTCAGACTGCTCCCCCCTCCCTTTCCCCCCTGGCCATGCCACACTTCAGAAAGACCTTAGGCGGTCCGCTTGGACTATGCTATGTATGAATGATCTTTTTAATTTCATAGGAGGTCCTAGTCCTTTATTTACAGTTCTTGCATTAAACGGTCCGGAATTAAGTGTAGCTATATCACAAACTTTGCAATGATAGAAACTCACCGATGGTTCTTGTGGTGAGCATCGGGGAGGTGATAGACTGTACCATCAAATTCTTCGTTTGGGTTACTATTGTCACCCCCCCCCCCCCCCCACACACATACACAGTCTGAGCATCTGGTATTATGAAAATATTTGAATTATCAAGCTATTGGATTGCTCCAAAATTCGGGCAGCATATCTGACAATTAATCGTATGGATATGCCCTCCCGGGCATATCGCTCCGAGATTGCAGAATACGTTCCTGCCCTCTCTTTGCTTCGCCGGTCCTTCTCATCAGTTACAGGGTTTGGTGGCTCGAAATTGACTTGGCTTCGCCAAAAGGCCTCATCGGCAACCAAGTCCCCAACCGTTGAAGTCACCCTGGGAAGCAGAGGACAGTAACCAAAGCGTCACGACTTAATCAAAAGGAAGGAGTAACGCTGATAAACACTAACCCCCCCCCCCCCCTCTCTCTCTCTCTCTCTCCCTCTCTCCCAAGCCTGGCAGCCACACATCTCGACTCAGGTAGCAACTTGTCCAAACGAATCACACCCACCCGACCACCCGGCACTATTTCTAACTAAGGTAATTTACTAATTTCTATATTTTTTTCATTTATTAATTTCTAACTTAGGAGGGTTTTGTGAAATTGGGGTCGAGTGCGATCGAGATGGGTGTGGACCGTGTGGTGCATACGAGCTTGTTATGGTGTATCCGAGCTGGCTCGGGTGCAATCGGATTGTCTATGGTGCGACCGGATTGACTTGGACTGAGCCATTTCTAAACTCTTAAGCTAAACCTAAACCCTAAACACTAAACCCTAAACCTAAACCCAAACCCAAACCCTAAATCTAAAACCCAAACCCCCAAACCCTAAACCTAATCTCTAAACCATAAGCATAAAAGATAAACCCTAAATGGCTAATGTATTTTATTTTTTTGAATTAAACAATTAATAATTTATTTTTGTGAATTATGAATTACATTGCTTACTGCTTAGGTTATTATTTTTGTAGCAAAATTGTCCAATGTGAGGTTCTGTAAGCCACGTCACCCTCTCACATGCATCACCATGTGATGCGTGGGACATCCAAGTGGTGAATAAGGTGGCACCCACCCCGAAGATGGACCACACAAAAATTACACCACTGTTTGAAAAGAATGGACAATTTGATTTTTTATTTATCTTTGTAATTCATCATAAATAAATCATAAATCATGAATATTTAGGCACGCATTCCTGGCAGCCGTCCCAATGTAAGATGGTGACAGGTAGCGTGTTTGGAAAGCTTCCGAATCCAGTGTTTGCATTCCACCATTTCAGCAGTAAAAGTTGTGGCCCATACCGAGATGTTTGTCATATTCATAGAGTCCATCAATTACACCTCATTTTAGGGCCTGTCCTTAAAACCCAAGTAGATCTAAAGTTCAAGTGCACCACACTATAGAAAAAAATGTAAATTAAAAGCTCATTGTTGAAAACTTTTTAAAGCTTATGAAAGTTTTATACCAAGCTGATATTTATTTATTTTTTCTTCATTTGTCTTTACGGCCTTATAAGTAGGTCGAAAGACAAATAAATGTCACCGGATTCAGCTTTCAATAGTTCATACAATGGCAGCCACTTTCACGTGTGGTGAGGTCCACATGGGCTTTGGATCCGTTGGCGACAACGAGACCCACGCATATTACTCATAACTTTCATTGCAATACACTAATTTTTGGAGGTGTAATTACACACCTCTTTTACTCTCATCTAAACTGACTTTCGCTTTTACACTATTTACAAAAATTACAAACAATCTTGAAATGAAAGTTACTTATTTGAAATTCTTATTCCTTTTCTCCATTTTTCTTTTCAATACTGTTATTGTGAGTTTTAATAATTGTAGGATGAAATTCTCCTCTTTTAATGAAGAAGATAACTTTGTTGGGAGGAGATGGACAATTTACCTAATTATGTAAATGCATCCCTTATCTCTTATCATTCTTTTCATCTTTTCTCATGAGGTTTTGCTTGCTTACATGGGTTGTAAGTAAATGTTTTTTTTTTTTTTCATGATTGCGTAGTCTTTTAGCATAATATTAGTGTTTGTGTTCACATTACAATTATTTTAAATGATTGGATTGAGTTTTATTATATTCAAAGTATCAAAGTGAAATCGATTCAATTAAGTGAAAGTTAAGTTAAAAATAAACAATGTTAGTGAAAAAAAAGTTATATAATTATGATTATAAGAAAATAAAATAAGTTTATAAAGATGAAAGATGAGATTTTGAAGGAAAAAAAAACGTCAAATTACTTTTATATAACCTTCTTCTTGCACTAGATTGCTCTATTTTATAAAACATACATGATCAAATCACTGCCAAAATTTTGTTGAATAAGTTATAAAACTTCTATGAAAGAAAATGTATGTCAAGTAAGATCTTTCTTCAAAGATAACTACACAACTTGAAAATAAGAGAAGGGTCTTCTTTCCAAGAATGCTTGAATATATTTAATTGTAAGAACTCCATAAGGCAGGCCTTATTGATCAACGGTCTAGATTAATCTGAATGTTGGACTGTGTGATTATGTAAACTAGTGGACCCCACTTTTATGTGATTTACACAGATACGCTGCGTTAGGGGTGGAGTGTTATAGCCTTACATAGGGCTATTTGAGTTGAACTAGGATACAGCAATGTGGAGCAGTGGGAGAGAGAATTATGATGGGATTCAAACTCTCATCTCCACAAATTGTATATAAGAGAGAGCTGGGTCCTCAATGCTACACAACGACAGAAGCCTAAGTCTCATCTATTATTCTATATACTGGTGTGAATGAGAGAAATATTATAGCATTGGTATTCTAGTATTCTAATCTAACATATATGGCGTCTCAGTTAGGTAAGTCGTCCAAACCCTAGATCTCCATATCCTATGCACAGGTAGATCTCTGGAATTTCCGCATCCAGATAATCCTCCGCATTCAGATAATCCTACAGTTGGATCTGATACCAACTTTAATATCCTAATATATATATGTTGGAATACATGATTTGGGAAAGAAGAGGCTTATTTCATTTGAGCCGCACACAACCCATATTTATACAGGAAATGGAGGAAAACTAAAAGTAGAAAACAATGAAGAAGAAGAATCTACATAGATTACAAAGATATATATAGGTTGTAATGGAAACGATGCTATCACGAAGAATCTGCAGATGATTTGGAAGATGAGCTAGTTGGATTCAGACTTGTTCCTTCAACAATCCCCCTCAAGCTGGGTCTAAAGTATTCGAAAGGTCAAGCTTGGAAGTGATTGCGTCATGCTGGTCATGTGAAAGAGGTTTAGTGAAAATATCTGACAGTTAGTCCCCAGTGCGAACATGTGGAGTTATAATTTAACGGGATTTAATTTTCTCTCAAATAAAATGACAATTCACCTTAATATGCTTTGTGTGCACATGAAAGACTGGATGTTAGAAATGTAAATGGTAGCCTAACTATCACACATCATCGGCATATGAATAAATGAAGAGAAGCCAAGATCAGTCAGAAATTTCTTTAGCTAAAATAACTCACAAGTTGTATGAGCCATAGCCCTATATTTGGCCTTAGCACTAGATCGAGCAACAACTGGCTGCTACTTACTTTTCCAAGTAACCAAATCCCCACCCACCCCCCCCCCCCAAAGATGAGCAGTAACCGGTTATAGATTTCCGGTCATCTTTGGCATTGGCCTAGTCTACATCAGAAAAAGTGGAAATAGACAAGTGTCCATATATGGAATAAAGAAGGCCCTTTCCAGAAGAACCTTTTAGATAATGAAAAACACGATAGGCAGCATCCAAATGGGCAACTCTAATACCATGTTAGAATACATGATTTGGAAAAGAAGAAGCTTATTTCATTTGAGCAGTACACAACCCGTATTTATACAAGAAATGGAGGAAAACTAAAAGTAGAAAATAATGAAGAAGAATCTACAGAGATTACAAAGACATAGATGGGCTGGAATGGATATGATGTTATCACGAAGAATCTACAGATGATTTGGCAGATGAGTTGGTTAGATTCGAACTCATTCCTTCAACAATATATATAATAGTGTGATTCGTGGTATTAAAAGAATCGAAAGAGTGCATCAGTAATGGAATCCAACAATGTGAATCGAAATATACTTAGTTGAAATGTCATCTCTGATATTAGTTGCCAGGTTCCTTCGCACCCTACACTCTTAGATAAGTACCGAGATGGCCACCTTACACCCTTAGAGAAGTATCGGAAAAGGTGGTTGTTTAACACACTTAAAACAAGTCCATAATGTAAATTAAATATGAAATTAATTTCAAAGTGGTCTACGAGCCGAAAGCGATTAGTGATACGTCCATAATGCCCTATAAGTGGCTTTCCATTCATTATTTTCTTAAATGGCAACTTACACCCTTAGAAAAGTACCAGTATGGGAAATCAACTTCATATATGTATAAATTTTTTGTAAGGATCTTCTATATTTGGGGACACAACCAAGTTTAAGTAATTGTGGAAGGAAGGAGTTTGAAACTCGTCAAAACTCTTCTCCTTCTAATTCTATACACAGTTTTAGCATTCTTACTCAAATTAGGACATTGTGTGTTTGAAACCCATCGAATCTCTTCTCTAAGGGCGTGTTTGGGCGTTGGGATTGGAAGGGATTCGGTGGGATGGGATTCAAAAAACATACTTACCCTGTTGCCATGGGATAAGAATAATTCCATGCTTTATTGGTAATCCGGTGGTACATTGAATGGATATACTAACCATCATTCGAAGTTATTAAGAATAACACACATGTGTTATATTTAGACCGTTCATTTGTTTTGTAACCTCATTTTATGGCATTGGCCTAAAAATGAGGTAGATCCAAAACTTATATAGCCCCACTGAAGTTTTCAACGGTAAGTATTCAATCCCCGTTGCTTTCTATGGTGGGGTCCACCTGAAATAATCTGATTTTTTGGCCCATGCTCTAAAATAATCTCAAAAAATGAGTGGACGGTGTGGATCTAACCTACACATCATAGTGGACCTACACAACTTACTAACATTGAGTGAAATTGGCATCAGACCCGATGCAATTCCGTCGACAGCTTTTCCATCCTCCCCAAACATGGAGTGGAATTGGCACGGGACCAGATGCAATTCCATCCCACCTAATCCCTTCTAATCCCAGTGCCCAAACACGCCCTAAGGCTTTACACGGTTTCAACCTTCCTAGTTAAATTATGATATTGTGTGTGTAATAGTTATAGCATATATAACACCCCTACACGAATTTAAATTAATCACAATATCCAACGCTTATCAAGATTTAGACCGTTGATCAATTATACCCACCTTATAAAATTTCTGGATATAAATTCAAGAAGAAAAATCAGTAAAATTTCAAATCTAATTCATGCCCTGCACTACTTAAAAATTAATATATTTTAACCCTTTAATCATTTAAATTTTCCCTTTGTAGATCCTCTGCTAATTTTGAAGATTTTTTTTTTAATCTCCCATCCATGATGAGGTCCATTATGCAAATGGGTTGGATCATTACAACACAATCTCGCATCTAACGGCTACAATTCCCAACTAAAGATTAGCAATCCGTGCCTAACGGGATCATGAAGTGGATATTTCTCACGAAAGCAAAAGGGCAAACCACATTCTTCAAACATGAACAGAGACAAAAGCTAATTAAAGGAAGAGAGGAGAATGTCACGAGTCCTTTTGAATTTTTCAACTTTGCCTATAACCTTTTCCAAGGAGTAAATTCATTTGATCCTCGACCATGGACAGAAAAGGGGCGTGTTCACGTGCATTCGAATAATTACTATTTACGGTGCATTCAACAGATGTGGCATCTACCTGTAATGTTTTTGTTCAATCCAGACCGTTCATCTGGTTCACTCCTCAAGATTGTTGTGGAAACCAACAACCTTATCTATAAAAAAAAATTCAGGTGGGACACACTACTAGGATCAATGCACAATCACGCCTAAGACCTATAAATTCACTTGTTTATATCCATATAAACATCTGAATGGCTTGAATTTTGGTGTGTTTCTTCGTCCAATTGTCCCTCACATGATGAATGGTTTGGATGAGAAATTCATAATAAAGTGGACCCCACATTCCATCTGAAAGTTTTCATGGTAGGCTTCCCCTTCTCCAATGTCCCCCATTGTTCCTTTTTTTGTGGCAAGTCTGAGTTATGGGTCACTCTGGATTTTGAGATCTCGCCCTAAATTTGGGAGCCATGTCTAATGGATGGTTTGGATGGCACTCATCACATCACAATGGGCCCCACACGGCTAGAACATTAGAACATATGTGATTGGTATCTGAATAATATCCTCAAGCTTCGACTTCGAACAAGTGGACCCCACGCTCTAGTGATCCAGACATCAACCGTTGATGGACCATTCCACCCACCTTGCCGACAAATAATCTTAAGAAAAGAAATTCAGCATCAATGGCCAGAGATTGGATGGATACATAGGCGATGGACCATCTACAATGGAGCTCATCACATCAATGGTCCAGATCACTAAACAATGGACGTACCAGTACAAACCGAATGGTGAAGGATGCTATGCATGATTAGGGGTCTTGGATCATCTAACTTTCTCTTTTGAAAATAAATCTACGGTTGACAAGATTGAAGTGGGCCCACCCAAGTTCCAAAATATGGACCAGCTACATTCAACGACTCAAATGCAACCGTTTCCTCACTCCACCTAAGATTAGGACTTCTTTTGTCACATTTATGTGGTCCTTTTCTAGAGAATGGAGACATGGGAGAGCTACCTGCCAGAGGAGAATCCCAATCCTATCCGCAGTCACACGTGCCAACATGGCCTCCGCATGTGAGATCTGAAACGTTCATCAGGCAGGCAACACCATGTATGTTATCTGGCCCAAATCTCAGACCAATCCACTCACTAGGTGTGTCTAAAGTGTAGGATGAACATAGAATGTTGGGTAATATTTCCTGGTCGTCCATTTCTTCATACAAGTATGGCCCACAAAAAATAATGCAAGGGGCTAACCTTAGGCGATCCACGTCCGTCGTTTGCTGGACCCGTGATGGGCCGGAGATACCCAAAAAAAAATCTTCCCCATTGGATGATCCTAGCCATGCAATTGAGCTCCTATAATGTGTGCACGAAAAATCATTCCCATCGGATGATCCTAGCCGTTCAATTGATCTCCAATTAAGTGTGGACAACTAGTTATATCTGTACTTTTCATCAGATGGCATCTGAGGAAAGAAATAATGCTGCACGGACCGTCTGTTGACGGGTGGGTAAGCTTTCTGGCTGTGGGTACGTTTGTATGGATGAAGCTTGACCACTACAACAAAGCGTCACTGTCCATGTACGGCGTCAAAACGACTATAACCAATTTCAACTGTCGGCACTTTCGGCCATGCGTTGGTATTAAGTCACCGTTGTAGGCAATCAACTACGTCACATCTTTGTCAATGCGTGTATATGACATCCAAACCCTTAATAAGGTGGGTCCCACAGTGTTAATTATCTGGCGAGAATGTCAGACCGTTCAACTATCTGTTTGGCTGTATCTCAAATTTTCTTTCTGTGGCCTACTTGCGAATATTTATTGGCTGGATAATCAAGATGATGAGTCCCACATGATTCACGGCTGAAATGCCTACACACGTTTTCCAAGTTAACATGGTGTATACGTGCGAACGAGAGCCTGTGGATCTCGTATGGTTATGTTGTACCGTCCATTCTAACCTCCAACCATTGTTTCTATAACTGCCACCAACCCCTGTATAACGGCCAATGTAACGGTTAATGACGGCATAGGGGCATTTCCGTTACGTTATGCAGTTACATTAACAGCATTATGACGGTCGTTATTTAGGTCATTTTGCAGTTGGTTTGCTATTTGTTAAGGAATTTTTTTCCGTAACGAGTCCGGATTCCATTTCTGTCTGCGGAAGCGGATTGGGTGGTGTACCTCACAGCAGCTATATAGCCGGTTTATGGACGTCAGCAAGTTATGTGGATCTGATCATAAGGTATGTGTTATATCCAAACCGTCCAACCATTTGGTGAGATCGCCTTAATGCTTGGGACGAAAAATAAGACAGATTTAACCATCAAGTGGACCACACTACAAAAGGCAGTGGGGGATTGCACGTCTACCATTGAAACCCTTTTTGGGTCACATAAGTTGAAATTTGTTTTTCCTTCTCGTTTAGGATTTTTTAACCTCATGAACAGATTGGATGGAAAATAAATGTTATGGTGGGCCCTACGAATTGTTTAACGATAAAAATCATTATCGACGCTGGTATTTGTGGTGTGGTCCAGATGATCTTTACATATGATTATTTTGTGGATAATGCTCTAAAATGATCTCTAAAAGTAGATGAACGGTGTAGATATAATAAATACATCACCAGGGGCAGCTCAACATTTTTGGGGGCCTTTGGCAAGTCATAAAAATGAGGCTTGGAATTTAATTTTTTGAGAACTTAATTAGCAATAAAGTAGGTAGTTGTGATCCTAGGTTTTAGGAGAAGAATTTATTGGGAATGATGTTATTATTTTGAAAAGAAACGATAGAGTTAGACTGTTATTATTGATAGTGCTAGTTTCTAGGATTTGTTTTTTATTTTCAATTTCAAATTTGAAAACTAATTTTTAAATGTTCTTATTTTGTAGGCCTTTCAATAAGTTTTATTTCAAAATTTTAGACTTTTTTTCTTCTTTTTAATTTTAATTTTGCTATAATATATGACCTTCATAATTAAGAAATTTTAATTTTACTATAATATAGGCCCTTCATTATTAGGGGGCCTTAGGAGATTGCCTTACCTGCCTACCCCTTTGAGCCGCCCCTGTACATCGCTGTGGGGCCATGTAACTTTGATCTCCTTTGAACTGTTTGTACAACTCGGAGTTCGAGAAGCGTCAGTGCTCGTCTTCGCACGACACGTACCTACAGTAGTTATATAGCTGGTGTGAGGTACACGGTACACTAGCCAATCCGCTTCCTATGTTTGTAGGAACAGGAATGTCCTGTTCTATGTAATTTGATTGGGCCACATCGGCAGATGTTATCAATGGTGACATGGCCCAATTACAATGCAGGAAAACCAAAAACTCATGTTTCTGTCAAATGGAGGATCTGAATTCTACTGAAAAATACCTCAAATCCATGTTTTAGAGGTGCTTTTGGAGAGTAAATTATGGAGATGTCCTCATCTATTTTTTTCTTTTAAAAGTAGAAATTAGTAAAAATCAAGATTTAAGAGCCCACATGATATGTGTCAAACATATGGACCCCATCACGATAGTCTTTTTTTTAAGGGTTAGCATGTTAGTACACACCCCACTTGGGAATTGATACAAAGACCTAAGTGTTGAAATGAGCCACAACAGTTGTCACACCAATAGATAATCAGGTTGATCAAATCATCAAATGGGTAGTAATTGAATTTGGATGCTAGTGTGTATGTTAATTTTTATGGACTGGCCAACTTTATAATTATATCCCCATAATTTTTAATTTTGTTGCTATTCAATTAAATAAGAGGCTACAAGTGTCAGTTAATAGCCCATATTCAATTAAATGTGTGCGATTAGGATAGTGCGGGCATGTCAGATTCGTACTTGACTCAAGTTCAATTCAACACCTGAAGGTTGACTTGACTATCCGACTATTAAGGTTGCAGCGATCAGACAATTTAGAATGAGAGAGTTAGTTCTTCTGAATAGATCATTTTTTCCTTGAGTTAAGGACTTCTCTTTCAATAATGACAGTGGGTCTTAGGTTTTTCAATAATGTGGTAATGGAAGGAGAAATTAAAAAAAATAAAGTCTAAATCATTGATTTTATTGATTTATAATGGAGCTCAGTACAATCAGTGAGGAAATAAAAATAAGTAGAGGAAATAAAATAAAGATAAATACTTGCGATTGCTTGTATGGACAAACAATTGAGGCGAATGGTGAACAAGATGTGACCCGGGTGTGATCTTCCAAGTAAGGACTTGGTTGATCGAGGATCCGACGATGGTAGGTCGTGGATATTTACACCACTCATATGTGTAATGCAGCAATGACACTGGACAACAGCGATCTAAGCTATCCTAAACTCAAGATATTCTGCAGAGGGGTTGGACAAAAGTATAGGAATTAAAGCTAAAACTAAGATAAACAGCATTGCGTTGTGTATAGAAATTGTGTGTTGGCATAGGCCCTAAGCTCTTCATCGAGTGCTCCTTATAAATTTGGAGAAGTGATGGTCGTACTATAATTTCCGTATCATGACAGTTTTGCATGATCGGTCATGAAGATCTCCTTCATTTTTCATATAAGTGTAGTTAATTATATCAAGTCACTTCTACGGAAAAAATCCTGTAAACCTATTGTTATTCCGGTCATGCAACATCTGTAAAAAGCTCTGCTAAAGTCTTGACATGACTGGTCTCTTCTCTTTTATAGAGTTGCTTTTTGCAGGACTTTTGCTTTGTAGAGAGTTACTTTTCCTAGACTTTAGTCATGATCTTCCTAGCACAAACATGCCACTAGCCTTTTGGCTTTGAGGTTTATCCTCACCACATGTGGCAAGGTTCCCACGTAGCACCTGTTAGACCATTTGATTTGGCCATGGTCGGTTGGGTGTAAACAAGTTCAACTAAAAATAATGGTAGCTTGCATATATTAAGGGGGATATTAGACATAAATGTAACACCCTGTATTTTAGATCTTGGGTGTTACATATAAACAAATGGATAGAGTATATTTTACATAACATTGTTGTGGGCCCCACATGCATTATGTATGTGTGTATATTATGTGCATGCACCTGTGGTGCACCGAATCATAAACTTTGGTCAAATCGAGTTTAACCTGATAAAACTAAATGAGGAAGGTTTCTTCCTCCTTTCTCTATCGAGTGTCAGTTTAAGCAGACACCATCCATTTATTAGGAATGTGGCTCACCATGAACATTCATCTCAATGATCTAAACCGTCCATCATATTCAGTCATTGATTCCAACCAAAACCCTACTTATCTTACACGTTACTACGTAGGTGCGTATTGTAACGCCCTGAATTTCAAAGGTTGAGCAAAGCTCGACTCCCAAGATTCTAAACATTACTTATGCTTTGCGAAAGCCAATATCCTGATTTCTTTCACGTTGGGCACTTGAGCAGGCATAGAATTATGCTAAAGAACGTACCATACTCCATGTTTAATGTGATTGATGCAGATGTGTAAATCAAAACATACATATATCGTAAAGTTTCTTCCAGAGTATGGGTCCACGGCTGGGTTTAATATATACATATATATATATATATATATATATATATATATATATATATATATATATATATATATATATATATAATTTCAAAAATAAAAAAAAATGTGGTAATGTAACATCCACCTAAGCCCATATGCCCAGCGCTCCCTATCTAGAGGATGGCCTACATTAGCACATCCAAGAGCTGGAAATAGGAGAACTCCTCCTCATCCATGAATGTCTGCTCCAGTGCATCAGCATCAACGGTACCTGCATCTACACTAGCGTCTGGTTGGTGTTTTAAAACACTGTCCTAGAGTAGGAGTGAGTGATCAACTCAGTGGTTCCATAAAGTAAAGGTTACACATGTTATCAAGTCAATCAATACAGTAATGATTAGGCAATGCAAAACAATCACTTCCTAACTACTCTTCTTAATGTAAAAATGGGATCTATGAAATGATGCATGCCCTCGCCAGTCGACACTCCTTCAACACACGACTCCGACCACCTGGTTCTTATATGCCAACACTTTTTTAACATGCGACTTCAATGCCTGTCTCGCCACATTCTAAACTAATGCAATGTGGTGCATAATCATGTTAACCGATTGGTTAATTATGTATATTCATCCAGCAATTTGGAAAAGTTAGGATACCTCTCTTTTAATCATTGATCTCAACTGAATAACTAGGCACGGGATGGCCACAACAATCCTACGCCTGTATTTTTAATCCGTCTAGGTCCGTCATGCCCAGATAAATGCATACAGAAGGCAAATTGTAAAAGAGGTGCTCGCGATCACTACGGGGAGGCTCGTCACCCCAGCATAGGCGAACAACATGGACACGATGACCTGTACCACCATGCCTAGCTCACGAGTCTTGAGGATTATAGTACAATTGATTGATAGTAAACTTTTACAATGGTAAGGGGGTACCCTAGATTCAAATAATTATGATCATACATGGTGAACATAACCAGTTCTTTGGGCGATTTTGGTTAATGCGGGCATACACTAACGTAACCAGCATGGAGTGTGTAAGCACCCCACATGGCCTAGCCACTGCCGATAGTAAACGTCCGACCCATATTATTCGAATTTACCCAGGGTGACCAACCTAATTCGGCCACCCAAATGTAGAAATATACTGGCTACCTGGACTACTCTTGTAGTCATATTCCTATTCAAATCATGACAATCAACATTTGTAATACATGAATTAATATTTAATAATTAATTTTGATAAACCACTCACTTAGGCATTTCATCGAACACAGACATCATTTCACTACAACTTGTAATTCATTTAATAGAGATTTAAATATACCTAAGATAACAAGTAAACTCTACATTAGCAATCATAAATCATTAACTGGAATGGTAGCATTGATAAATCGCAACATAAGCACTTATAGTCCACACCTTTCGGTAGCACGTCCGACTCAAACTCACTCCTAGGAATATGTTTCCAAGGAAGGATTGTTGGTTATCTAAACAAGTATACGGGTTCATTAGGGTTAGGAAAGACCCATTTGGAGACCTATTTCTTTAAGGAAGTTTGTAGTCTTTACCCTAGGTTGTAGCCAGAGAAGTTCCGACGGCGGGAGTGGTGATAGTTAAGCTTGTGAGTCAAACAGAGAAGAATCGCCCTTCGTAGCAAGCATTACTTCAATCTCTCTCTTCCTTATCTTTCTCTTTCTTATTCTCTTTCTCACCTCAAGGTTCCTAAATTCGTATTTAGAGGAAACGGGGTGATTTGGGGGTCTTTTATAGCTCCAGATGTTGTGCAAATGGCCCTAAGGCCACTCTATTTAGTACTTATACCCTATGGGGGGTCCTTTCTAACTAATGGGGCCCCCAGGAGGGCCCGTGGGCTCATCTATGCCATAGGGTAGGTTCCCTATCGATGGATCAACGCTAGGATAGTTTTGGTGCGATCGCATAAACAGATTAGCCATGGGAAACCTGTGTCAGATCAAAGGTTTGTAAATGTTCAATCAGGGCCACGGTTATACGGATGTGTGTGGAGAATTTTTTTTACTCTACATGTGAAGTTTGGTCATAAACCGACCGTCCGAAATTCTCAACTTTGCGTAAGAGTGGACGACCCAATTCACTTAAGTTTCAACTTATTCCTTTAGGGTATTTGCACTTCTCATGCACTCGTCTCCCGGCTCAAGTTAAGCGGTTCTAGACACCATCCAGGTTCAACTCCTGTGATAGACATCGAGCCCAGTAAGATGGACATTTTTATGTAATTTCAAGGCTGGTGGACCCTCGATGTGCGATCTAGGTCCCTTACAGGGTTTCGGGGCACTCCCGAGAGGGACGGGCCCTCGGAATTTCCTTCCGGCTCTGAATGGCATTGGGGCTAGTAGTACTTATAATCCTAGGCTCTCTTCATTTGTAGAAAAGGTGGCCTGATCTTAATTTCCCTAATGCTAAGTGTCCATGCACATTTCGTCGTTATTAGCTAGTCGGTCGTAGCCCTCGGGCGGCTCCGCCCATGGTAGAGCTCGGGTCTCTGTACGGATTTTCCCGAGACATTACAATCTACCCCCAAACTTAGGCTCAAATCTGCGACATGCAGTCATTCTTCTTAAAATGAAAATCCTGTTCCAAATTTGTGACTGGCGATTCAAGTGGGGATTGTCTTCTTTATCTTATATGTTAGAATGGGGAGATCTTAACCCTCCATTATGCTTCGAGGGGATTATTGAGGTGTCACAAAATGAACAGTTTCACGAAATATTCTTTCATTTGGAGTTTGTTATAGAGAGAGAGAGAGAGAGTCAAATGTAATTTGAGTCGTCCATTTCTTTTTAGAAGCTCTCTTTGACCTTGTTAGGCATCCATTCTATGGAAAACTGGAAGCCCTTTAGCTTCGATTTGAAAATCTCAGGAGATAGCTCGAGTTATTGGATGCGGCCAAAAAACTTGGAACCCATTGAGTTTTTGGGAATGACTTGGTGATTGGTGGGTCCTACTCACTTTTGCGAGACCAATCTGGTCTATCCAAAAGCATCAAGTCATTAGATAAGTCGTACGATTGAATTTTTCCATGATCATTCGAATCATCTTCTTCATTGGGCTAAGAAACTCACCATTTTTATTTGGGCTCCATTATTTAACCTAAATTGTCCAAACAACATTCCAACTTATTAAAAACTGGTCCTTATAATCGGATCTCAGCCATGCAACCAGATTCCAAAAAGATCAAGAACAATTTTTCCTTATTAGTTTAGATTATTAGTTGAGGCTGTAACTAATCTCGAATTTAGGATTAATCCTTCTAGGCATTATGGAGAGACTATAAAAGCTCTCTTCGCATGTTAGATCATCTCTCTAAAAACCCTAAATTCAATGAGAGAGAGAGAGAGAGTTTCAACTCGTGATACACCAGTGTAACTCAACCAGGTCATGGGTCATGCTAGCCATTTCTAAACTGAATTCAAACTTGATTTGTCATTTTAGAGAAGTGGAAGAAGGAAAGAAAGAGAGTGATTGAGAGTTTGGGGTCAGGTTAGGTGTCTGTGAGTCTGGGTGAGACTTGTTCGTGTCATGGGACTATTGTTCATTCTGAAAGTGTGAGAAGGAAAGGAGGAGAAGGAGAAGGAAAGGAGGAAAAGGAAGTGTTGATGCAGAAATCTAGTTAGCCCCTTACTGAACCTTCTTGCCTACACAAGGAACGGACAAGGAAGACCCTAGCTAGAGCAAGGGGCCCTCCGATGCCTAAGTCAGGAAAATAATCTGGTTTAATCGAGTATTAAAGGTTTAGGGCTAAAGATAGTGCGTACCTTTCACCATTAGCGGTATCTCTATTTATAGCTTTAGGAGAGGCAGTGACGTAAATGGAATCTCCCCGTTTAGTAGGTGCATATTGGAGAAGGATTCGGATCCCGGACTGGTAGGAGGATCTCTCGAGATCTTTGACCAAGATCTCGGTCGTAAATATCCTCTGAGATCTTTCGAGAAGACTTTGGTCGGATCTCTCTTGGATAAGATCTGATTACATGAGACCAGGGGAGGCGGGCGATGAGAGGCCGAAGTGGCCTTAGCCGACCTGACCTGGGAGTGATATGCCACTTTGAGTCAAACCGACCCAGGTTATGCCGACCTGGGTCACACTGACTTGGGTTGCATCGACCTGGGTCATGGGGACCGAGGTCATGCTGACCTGGTGTTGCACAGCACGCTAACAACGCAGTGAACCGAGATCTAATATCCGGTCTCACCTACAAACAATAAACAAGAAGAAATATAGACTAGAAATAGAATCAAAGCATTCCACACAAACCATAAGACAAAATATACATGGAAAAATCCCAATAAGGGTAAAAAAATCACGGATGCAAACTTCCACTATGAAGAAAAATGAAGATTACAAGGCAATATACTAACCTTTCCCTTGGAAGTACAGAAAAAACCTTTTGCCCACACCTTAGAATTATTTCTTATACCCTAGAAAAGCCCTAGGGACACCTATTTATAATTTAGGCAACTTCCCTTTCGTACCTCCACGAAAACCGACTCAAAAATCCACAGTCTGCATCAAATCCGGAAACGAATTTGCATAACCTCAACTGGTCGAGTAGGCTACTCGACCGGTTGAGCGGACCCTTAACTGGTCGAGCATGGGCCTCGACCGGTCGAGCACGTCGGAACCCAAAACTTCTGGTCGAGTAGCCCCCTAATGTGGCTCTACATCTCAATAATCTCTCACTTAAAGACACATCACTATAAACATTCGTCTTCTACATCCAGAGTGCATTACCTCCCCGTCTTCAAGCCTGAAGACTAATCAAAACTGAACAAAGCTTCAACTTCTCCTGTGTGACCGTTTTGGTCAGCATATCCGCAGGATTCTCACTTGTATGAATCTTCTCCAGAGCAATCGATTCATCTTCCAATAACAAACGTATGAAGTGATATCTGATGGCAATATGCTTGGTCCTTGAATGAAAGGCTGAATTCTTAGCCAAGTGTATTGCACTCTAATTGTCACTGTACAGCTTGCAATCTGCTTGCTTCTTACCCAACTCTTCTATGAAACCTTTCATCCATACCATCTCCTTGCACGCTTCTGTAGCTGCAACATATTCTGCTTCCGTCATACTGATAAATATTATCTTCTGTAACTGAGAGACCCAACTGACTGCAGCACTACCAAGAGTAAAGACATAACCTGTAGTGCTTCTTCTGCTGTCGATATCTCCTGCCAAATCTAAATCTATGTAGCCTTGTATTTTGATTTCCGATCCACCATAGCACAACCCTATATCTATAGTACCTATCAGGTATCTGAGGATCCACTTCACAGCTTCCCAATGTTCCTTCTTGAGGTTATTCATAAACCTGCTAACAACTCCCACTGCTTGAGTAATGTCTGGCCTCATGCTCACCATAGCATACATAAGACTCCCAATAGCTGACGTGTATGGGACTTTAGCCATATAGTCTCGTTCCTCCTGCGTCTTTGCCCCTTGCTCCTTAGATAGCTTGAAGTGGTTGGCTAATGGAGTGCTAACCGACTTAGCATCTCCCATATTGAATCGATCAAGTACCATGGTTATGTACTCTGCTTGTGACAAAACTAGTTTCTTGTTTTCTCTGTCACGCTTTATCCACATGCCTAGGATTTGTTTTGTAGCTTCTAAATCCTTCATGGCAAATTCTCTAAACAGTTGTCTTTTGAGATCTAAGATGTCTTTCATGCTTGAACCGGCTACAAGCATATCATCAACGTACAGAAGAAGGATGATGTACGACGTATCAAACTTCTTCAAATAACAACAGTGGTCTGCATGACATCTCCTAAAACCGTTTCCTGACATGAAGTTGTCAAACTTCTTGTACCACTGCCTTGGGGCCTACTTCAGGCCAATAGACTCTTTTTCAGTTTGCATACTTTGTTCTCCATTCCTAGTATCATGTATCCTGTCGGCTGATGCATATATATCTCTTCTTCAAGGTCCCCATGAAGAAAAACTATCTTAACATCTAGCTGCTCTAGATGTAAGTCCTCTGTAGCCACTATACTCAAGACCATGCGAATTGTAGACATTTTCAGCACAGGTAAAAATATTTCAGTGAAATAGATACCTTCCTTTTGTTGAAACCCTTTCACAACCGGTCTAGCCTTGTACCATTTCGAACCATCGTGCCCCTCCTTCAGTCTGTAAACTCACTTGTTATGAAGAGCTTTCTTACCCTTAAGTAAAGTGACTAGCTCCCATGTATGATTAGACTCAAGAGAGTCCATCTCATCATCTATGGCCTGCTCCCACTTAACCTGTTTATCTGACTGTAACGCCTCTTCAAAACACTCTAGTTCTCCATTATCTGTCAGTAGTAGATAATGTAAGAAGGGTGAGTATCGGACAGTGGGTCTTCTCTCCCTAGTAGACTTCCTCACAATCGGTATCTGTGGCTCTGCCTCATAATGCTCCTATGCATGATCATCCCGTGGCGTTGTAACACCCATGTCCGGTAACTCTTCCAACTCTAGGAATCCTTTCTCCTCGGCCTTATTTTCTTGCACATTGTCCTTATGCATCACTTTTTCATTAAAGGCTACATCCTTACTTCTGATGATTTTCCTATTTTCTGTATCCAAAAGCTGTAGCCAAAATCATGCTGCCCGTATCCTATTGCACCTTCTGGACTTCGCATCTAGCTTGTTTCTGTGCTCTGAATTAATGTGAACATATAAAGTGCAACCGAACATTCTAAGATGTGCAAGGTTCACTTCTTTCCTAGTCCACATTTCTTCTGGTAGCCTACCATCCAATGGTGCTGAGGGGCTTTTATTGATAAGATATGTGGCAGTATTCATAGCATCTGCCCAAAAGGTCTTGGGCAACCCTGCATGTAACCTCATGCTCCTGACGCGCTCAAGAATGGTCCTGTTAATGTACTCAGCCATACCATTCTGTTACAGCGTCCCTGAAATCATTTTCTGATGTTTGATTCCATTTGCTGCACAATTCTCCTCAAACCTTTTATCACAGTATTCTCCCCCATTATTAGATCTGAGACACTTTACTATTTTTCTTGTCTCGTTTTCTACCATTACTTTCCACTTCTTAAATACATCAAATACATCAGATTTGTGCTTTAAGAAAATAAACTCACAGTTTCTACTAGCATCATCAATAAAAGAAATAAAATAACGTGAGCCACTAAGAGATGATACCTGTGCCGATCCCCACACATCCATGTGTACAAACTCCAACAGATGCGTCTTTGGAGCGCGTCCTGTCTTATTGAAACTTACCCCCCTTTTGACAATAGCACTTTCATCCTCTTCTCACTCATCTATCCTAACCTCTGATGTCATAACTGCCCATTGACTCCAGTTGATGCGACTGTGAGTGAACTATACGATCCTGAAGTCACGTACAAAGTACATTCCTTCTTACCTTAAGATATCACCAAGGCACTATTTGTGATCTTCTAGGAATCACTGGTGAATGTCGTCACATAACCAGTATCGGCTAACTGCCCCACTAAGATCAAGTTACGTTTCAACCTCGGTACATGTCTGACATCCTTCAATTTCAAAGTCATTCCGTCTTTTTAATTTACATGAACGTCTCTCTTTTTCTCCTATAGGAATATAGAGGTCCTTCTGATACAGATAATCCTCCATCTACATCTTCCAAAGGTAAAGTTTGAACTATCAAACTTCTCAATTTTAGTCTTCCCTTCTTTCGTTATCGCTCCCAATAGAACTAAACCAATAGCTCTGATATCAGTTGTTGCGCAGTACGCCAACAACGTAGTGAACGGAGATCAATATCCGGTCTCACCCACAACCGATAAACAAGAAAAAAAATATATACTAGAAACAGAATCAAAGCATTCCAAACAAACCACAAGACAAGATATACGTGGAAAAATTTCAATAAGGGTAAAAAACCACGGATGCAAACTTCCACTATGAAGAAAAATGAAGATTATAAGGCAATATACTAACCTCTCTCTTGAAAGTATAGAGAAAACCCTTTTGCTCACACCTTAGAATTATTTCTCATACCCTAGAAAAGCCTTAGAGACACCTATTTATAGTTTAGGCAATTTCTCTTTCGCATCTCTGAAAAAACCGACTCAAAAATACGCAGTCCGCATCAAATCTGGAAACGAATCTACGTAACCTTGACTGGTCGAGCAGACCCTTGACTGGTCGAGCATGGGCCTCGACCGGTCGAGCACCTCGGAACCCAAAACTTGATGCTCGCTGGATTTTGAGTCAAGCCAGCCCTCGACTGGTAGAGTGGGCCACTCGAGCGGTCGAGCGGCCCCCAGATGTGGCTCCACATCTCAACACCTGGGTCACACCGACCTAGACTATGCCGACCCATCTCCTTAGTCGAGTCAAGGGATGCGATATTGCTGACGAACTCTGGAGATCTTGGAATCGTCAGAGGTGGTATTCTTGTGGGCATGTTCCTTGGTCACAAGATATGAGTAGGAAGTGGGATCTCGACGGGGCCTTTTGTTGTCGCTTGCTTGGTTGAATGTATAAGGTTCCAACCTGACTTTTTTCTATGGGTCGATCCCTTTTTCCCCACAACAAGAAGAATCAGTGAAGGGTGGAAGGTTTTGTTGTTTCCAGTTGCAACTGAGTTGGCTTGGTTGGAGATTTGAGTCCATAGTGTTGTTGTAGATTGGTTGTGGCGGGCATCTCATTTCTAGCTACATCTGGAGGTATTCCAGCACGTATTTAAACTCAGAATCAAGTCATGAGGTAATGTCGTGGGTCAAATTCCTCTCATAAGTCTCGTTCCTATCCGAGTCGGCCGGGGCAGAGTGTGGTGCGTAGGGTCTGACCTGGATCAAATCAAATTGTGTTCTCAACAAGATCAACTCAATTGAGTCCGAGTTCCCGATTGAGTTCAAAGTTCAGATCAACATCGAGTCGTGTTGACTCAGTGAGCTGAGATCTATTCCCCTTCCGATCGAATCGAAGTAAGCCAAACACGATTTTGTCCCTTGCTTGAAGTGAAATCGATCCGGGTCAAGTGGTTGTATATCCTATACTCCACTGAGTCTTGGCCACGTATAGAACAGGCCATGTTCTATTGTCCGGGCTCCAAGAAGATTTCAATGGTAAGCTTCTCATCTCCAATTTTTCAAGTCGGCCGTCAAGTTGTTGTATATCCTATACTCCAATGAGTCTTGGCCACGTATAGAACAGGCCATGTTGTATTGTCCGGGCTCTAAGAAGATTTCAATAGTAGGCTTCTCATCTCCAATTTTTCATGTGGTGTGGCCCACTTGAGCGTGGAATGGCATGATTTCTAGAATTCCATCCTAATAGAGACTAGCCAAAATGATGAAGGGTGTAAATGCTATGCACACAGCAAGTGGCCCCACGGCACTATTTGCATCGGCTTCTTGTGGGGAAATCGGGTTCCATAGGCTGCCATTGAGCATTGAGGCTAATTTGGTCATTTACTAATTGAGGGGTATTATTTAACACCGGAGGATGCGCATGTATCCTTGGTCGTGGTCCGGATAGGTAGGTGATCCACAAAGTTGACCTGGTGGGCCCCACAGTGAATGGACCATTTTCCAATAGTCTTGATAGTACGTTCCTAGTCCCTGATTGGTTGCATGGAAATAGAACGCCCATGGTAGCTAACAACGACTCCCCATTCCACTTTAAGAGCTTAAAACTGGATGCCTTTATTGTTTGATCTCTACAATTTTAGGACACCATATATTCACAAAGAGATCTATCAGATAAACGGTCTAGATCACCAAACCATGGACCCCACATGACAAATGAACCCCGATGATGTACGTATACGCTAATGCAGAATTGTTGAGGGTCATACAACTCTCATTTTCGGAGCGTCTGGACATACCAGTCATTCTTAAAAGTTTGAGGATATTTTCGTAATTTAAACATTACTTACTCCGATGGCAACGGGATAACTCAATTGGTCATCGTACGGCTGTTAATAAGGAGAATGGAGTTGTTTGATAATCCGGCAGAGTGTCATTGTTGATACGTAGTCACTGAGAAACTTGAAAACATGGCATGCATTACCACAAATTAAACCGGATGAATTGTGATTCTAAACTTTTATAATTTACAAAACGAAATTCCTATTTTTTGAAAATTCTAAACTCTGATATGGACATTTTTTCGTTGAAATATAACCGTTGATTTTTTTATTTAAACGGTTCAATGAAAGTTCAACAATTCGAATAATAATAATGAAGAAAGAATTTTTTTTGGATTATCATGCATCCATCTGGAACCATAATTTGGACAATTTAATTTGAATTAATTTTATTCCAAGTATGCAATTTCAAATTGCCGCATGCCATCCATCACACTCCGCCAGAGTATCAAAGATATTCTCTGAGAATATGTTTGTTTGCTACTCGCTACCCTGCAATACATTAATACATCGTGGTGTTTTGCTATAGGTTCCGTTGGGACTTTAGAGTTTGGATTTGAAGTCATATTTCAATGATCCATACCATTTACATGATGGACATCACCTAGCATGCATGTTATTAATAGCATGAGAACTGCTATTTGAAATACTAGAGACCTTTGATCATTTGACTTTTTCGTTAAAAACCGGACGGTCTACTTAATCTTGGAATATTTGAATATTTTTAAGTATTAAATATATATTTTTGGTATGTTTCTCATCCACGACATATCCCATCGTATAGACGGTATGGATCAACAAAAAGAACCCTCATCCAATGGCTACGGTACAGATGTGTATCCCATTACGAAAATTTCGGGAGGTATTCTAGCAGACCTCCAAATTCCAAGAGTTATTTCCAAAGAGAGCCGAGAGGACCAAAGGCCACTTGTCCACGCGTACGGCGTACCTGCCAGCATGGCACATGCGTGCGAGAACCGCGCGCGGTTTGCGTACTACCCCCGCCCGTCCCTATCTCCGAACGGGCAGGTCTGTGGGCGGGTCCATCGTGATGTATCTTTACATCCAAGCCGTCAATCCCTTTTCTCAAATTATTTTAAGGCATCAAAACAAAAATGAGGTAGATCCAACAATCAAGTGGACCACACCAAATAATAAGCTTGGTTGCATTAAAATGCACAGATCATTAAATGTCAGTTGCATTAAATGTAAGAGTAATCTGTGGTGTGGTGTGGTCCATTTGATCGTTGGATCTGCCTCATTTTTGTGTGGATATCTTAAAATAATCTGAGAAAAGTGATAGACGGCTTGGATGTACAGATACATCACGGTGGGCCTGCCCACGGACCTACCCGTTCGGAGCTAGGAACGGGCGGGGGTAGTACGCAATCCGCGTCCGCGAGAACCAGGGCAGTTGGTTTTTTCGGTGGGCACACGCTCGTATGCTGAATGTATATCGTCCTAGGGGAACCAGCGATGTGGGTGAGACCATCACTATAGGGCCCACCTTGTTGTCTAAATTGTATATCCGTGCCGTCCATCCGTTTTTTCAGATTATTTTACGCTATTTTTCTAAAAATAAAGTAGATTAAATTTACGTATGAACCACACCATAGGAAACAGTAGTCATTGAACACTCACCATTAAAAACATTCTAAGATCTACCGTAACTTTTATTGACCATTCAACCTAAATCAATCATACATACATGAATGGATGGAAAAAATAAATATCAGCTTTATCCAAAAATCTTATGTACCGCAGTAGGTTCTTAATAGACAATAACCACTGTTTCATGTGGTGTGGTCCATTTGAAATTTGTATCTACTTCACTTTTGGAACTATGGCCTAAAATAAATTGAAAAAACAGATGGACAGCGCGGATATATAAATTCATACATGGAGGTAGGCCTAACATTTCCACTGCACATGCGGCATACTTTTAGATCAGTGGGAGATATTTAATCCGTTGGCCCACTATGAGGGTGTCTAGCTCAAAAACCAAAGAGATCAGCCTATCTTAACCGTCCATCGTATAGCAGCCGTGATGGTTAAGATTCTCAAATCCCCTTGACGTTTGGAATAGAGCATGTCCATGTGGTGGGCCACCAGATCGAGCCGTTCCGATGACGAATGATCGCGAACGTCTGGTCATTAGTCACTGATATATAGCTTAGGTGCTTGGGTCGGGAACGTTACAGGGGACAACGTGGGGTCATTTGGGAGTTGTACACCCACCATAGAAACTTCCAAAGAAAATGTGGGATCCACCATGCTGTGTATATGTTATCCAATCTGTTTATCTTGTGAAACCCACCAGGATGAAGGGATAAACCGAAAATCAGACCACTTTAAAGATGAGTGGACCACACCACGTGAATACATAGGTTTTAGTCATCATTGTACACTTATTTCTATTGTGTGTCCCACCTAAGTTGTGGATCAGGTTGATATTTAAAATATATGGTGAACCTGAAGACCCTCACCAGATGCACGGTTTGGATTCTAAATGAACATCACGAGTAGACCCCACACAGCTCTAACTTATGAAGGTATTTTGATCACTCACTTTGATCCATGGATGAATGTAATGCATGCGTTGGAGATTCTGAAGGTCTGTCGCTTGGCCGATCCATCATATGGGAGGTTACACGGACCGTTCATTTCATGGGTCCTGTGGTGGATGGGCGACAATACTTTCTTTCTTTTTTTTTCTTTTTTTTTTCCTTTTTTTTTATTACACACGCAAACACACCCCAACACACTCATGCCTTAGTGAGCTTTCACCACCGATGGATACTTGAACCCTTGACCGGATGTTGAAACTCCCAAGAGTCTACCACCTGCGCAAGAGCAAGTATCTAATACAATTATCTCCGTGTCCATTTGATTACTCCAAAGAATTATCGCCTTTGACTTTTGTATATTCTGTCATCAGCTGTGGGTCCCACCAGATGGATGTTAATCGTCAAAGCATCCAGCGTCTGTGGTCCGCAATTTTGAAACGGGGTATCTTTCACTCAGTCTACTACTTGAGCTATAGATCTGGGTGTAATTATAATTGGTATGGATCATTTATGTTGGAGGCATAGAAAGTTTCAATGACGCTGGGTTTAATTAGTCCACATCATTCCTAATGTCTCAAGCTAACAAAATATGCTGGATTTCTCTCTCCCAAATGGATTGCTAGCTACACGGCATGACTTTTAAAAGTAGTCGTCTTATATTTTAGCCTGTTTCTTTAAGAAAGTGAAGTTTTTTTTTTTCTTTTTATGATAAATAACTATATATATAATTAATAAAATTATATATACTAAAAAATAATAGTGTATTGAGATATAATAGACTAATGTAATAAAGAAAATATTAGCATGTATCCACCCAACCAACCTAACTAACCCAATCGAGCACGCCTGGGTTGGGCTTAGGTTAGATTGGGTTAGGGTTGAGGTATGGTAACCTTGGGTTGAGCTAAGGTTGAGCACTACCCTGAGCCGGCCTGCCCAACTTTCAGCCCTACTTGCAGTGCGTGTGGGCATAACAAGTCCTAAACAAGAGTTATTTGATACTCTGCCTGTGTACCAAGCTTGATATGCAGGAAGTCAAATTATACAGACGACATAAATTAACTCAAATGAACTGACCAGACTGTGGAACTCTCATAGTCAAGCAACCGTGACTTTTGGGTCATCATACATCTAAACTGGGACCCATTACAATTTGGACAATTTAGCTGGAATTACGTGCAACCCAAGTGTGCAATTTCTAGGAAATTTCTAAGTGCCGGAGTATCATCATTCACACTCTACCAGAGTAAAGGTTTTTCTTGAAATCAAGACCTCTAATTGCAATGTCCCTGCTCGTGCACTTGTGTGCAAGGTTCCACAATGCAGTGTATACGACGCCTTTCTAACCTTTGCCTACAGGTGCTGATCTAATAATAAGATGGGTCGTACCATAGACAATGATGGAAAGCCACATGAAATGTCCAAAATCAGTTTGGGTCCACTAGAGGTTTGTCCCAACAAGATAAGCTAATATAATTATTAGGTGGGCCAGACCACAGATGATATAAAAACAAAAAACCTATAAACTTAACACTATTTGACCCACTCGATGATTGTTCCATTAATATTTAAGTCTATTATTTTATCATAATCATAAAGTAAGAGATATTTTTATTCTTTAGGATATTATTGGGAAGATTTAGCTAATCTATTATTTTATTATAAATATTTTCTATGAAATCTTCCTAAAAAATATCCAGAAGAAGTAAAACACTCAAAATCTAAAAATATTCTAAGAAATTTCCAAACAAAAATAAAAAATAAAAATGCCTATAATTAAATTTGTCTCTGTGGACCCATCTAAGAGGAGTACTGTATCTAACAAATGGTCCAAATTAATTAACGGTCCAAGTTAAATCTCTTATAAATGTTTTAAAAAAAGTTATAATTAGGTTTTCGAATTGATATCTGGACTGTATTTTTTAATATACATACCCCACTTTTTGAATTTGATATAAATTAATAAAAGTGAAAAAATGGGTGTATATGTTAAAAAAAGAAAAAAAGAAAAAAGAATTTATTAGATTCCACCATCATCAAAGTATTATAGACGTTCATCTGGTGATTGAAGGATGGGCCATGCCCCAATTTCTCTCCTACCAGATGATCCTATAGATTCCATTAGTGGCTTGAAAATGAGAAATAGTAATGGTGGTCCACATTTGATTTGGAGATTATTGGATATCGTATGAGCATCTTGGAGAATGGGGAGTCTTGTGGGGTATTTCCCATTGGGATGTGGCCCACTATATAAGCAACTTTGATTACTAGAGGTGGCTGCTGAATTTAGAGATTGTGTGCTGAGCAAATTGCTCCATCCAACATTTGAGAGGCAATTCACAAGATTGTAGCCACTCATCACATAGATCCTGGCCCAAAAAACTAGTTGGTTTTGTCATAATGTGGGCTACCATTTATTTGTCTTATGCATCTGTAGCCTATCTAATGAGCAGACTGGCATGATTTTTGAGTATTGTAGTCTGAATTTTAAGGTTTGGATGACTCCATTGTTTTATTACACATTATATATGCCAAATAACTGCCAAAGTACTGAATCAGTCATCAAAATAGCTATTATGAAAAGTGTGTGCCATTGAAATTTTAGCCGTCGATACACTTCTAACGGGTAAAAATAATTTTTAGTGGCACTCAAACATCTCTCTTTTAAGGATCTGATATCAGTAAGGAGCTAATGCAAGAGGGATCTAAGAGGACATTTAGAAAATTGTATAATGAATATGTTTAACCTCAAACTCTGCTAACCAAGTCATGGGACTCACTACTGCTGAGCCATAGTCCCAAAATTACATTGATCTCTGATTTGTGAACAATTTCTTGTTAAAATAGGGCTAGTAAATATTTTTTTATTTTATGGAGGTGTTTGATCTTTCAAACGCTCTTGTAAATACCTGGAAATGGATAATGATTATTTACTTTTGAAATTACAACATCTCTGGACATTGATAAGTACATATTCCATATCTAAACCTAAGACAAAAAAAAACAAATAAATAATTGGGCCCACTGTGATCTATGTGACTAATCCATGCCGCCCTTCCCTTCCTCGGGCTCATTTTAGGGTATAAGCCAAAAAATGAGGCAAATCCAAAGCTTAAGTGTACCAACCACAACAAATAGTGGGATTTGAACACCTATTGTTGAAAACTTCTTGGGGGGCTCACAAAATTTGGATGAAGCTGATATTTGTATTTTCCTTTTATCTATGATTTTCTATCCTGTTAAACAGGTTAGATGATAAACAAACCTCAATGTAGGCCCTAGGAAGGAAATAACTTTTAATGGTAGATCTCTTTAGGATAATTTTTTATGTGGTGTGGTCCATTGAAATTTCAGCCATAGATATGTTTCCAATCGGTAAAATTCCTCTTTATAAAAGGTCAGGAGGTCAGTAAGGGGGCGTTTGGATGGTTAGTTACTTTAAATAAGCTATTTAAGGCACAAGTAACTTATTTTAGTTTATACTTAACAAATACATATGTTTGGCAAACAACATATTTATTAGCAAAAAAGGAGAAAAGCATGTTTGATTTCCAACACCATAAAGAATTTATCTCTCAAGTCTATTTCGCCCCCCTCACATCCACCATCCATCATGTGGAGCCAACCTTTGGTGTAGACCGTTTAGTGTGTGGGCCCCTGATGTAGAGCGGGTCGCGGACAGTTTCATGGCCAAGATGGATCAGAAAAGGCCCGGTCGACGACAGAAGTGATCCGGACCATCAGACCTTAGATCGGGCGTATCTTGCAATCCGGAATGAGTTATCTGACGTAAAATATATGATTTTGGGGTAGAACGAGCTACTTTAGCCAACCAACCCTACCACGCCAGGTTGCGCAGCCCAGAATTGTGAAAAAACCCTTGATCGATGGTCGTTTCCCTGTTTTAATTTCGTTTTTACTATAAATAGTAAGTTTTAGTTTGATCATAACTCTTCATCCGTCAGGCTTTAGGAGTTGCACCCAACGTGAAAAGAGCTTAGAATAATTAGGAGAACGGTTTGGTGATGCCAAATAGGACACTTACTATTTTTGGCCGAAAACCTTGCACACTAGTAGAAATCACGACCGTTTATAAATAGTAAGTTTACTAGTTATAGTAAGTCGCGGATTTTAGGAGTTTGAGTTGTAGTTTGATTCTAATTTCTTTCCCATTGCTTGGTACCCTTATTTAAAGGGTTGTGAACTCGTTTTTAATTATTCATCAATCAATTTCAAATTTATTAGAATTTATTTCTATTTTCTGCTTTCTTTTCTCGTGGATTCGAGAAGTCTCTGTGAGGAGTCCAGAGAAGTTCCGTGGATTCGGAAAAGTTATCCTCTTAAGGAAGACGGTGCTCGACCTCACGTCCTCCCCCTGCGTTAGTTTAGTCCCCTCCACTTCAAAAGAACTCGTCCTCGAGTTCTCATCCTGCGCTGGTTCATGATAATCGAACAGGTCCGCGACGTTGAAAGTTCGTGAGATTGCCATGTCATCTGGAAGATCAACAACATAAGCGTTGTCATTGATTTTTCGGATGATTGGTACCGGTCCAATCTTTTTATTCTTCAACTTGTACGTTCCGGTCGGAAATTGTTCTTTGCGCAGATGGACCATTACTTGGTTGCCCACCTTGAACACTTTTTGTCGTCGATACTTGTCCACTTGCTCCTTGTATTTTTCATTCGAGGCATGTAGCTTGGTTTGTACCTCCGCATGAATGCCCATGATCTTGTCAACCATATGTTCCACTGCAATGCTCATGCCTAGGAGCTTAGGTAGAGGGACCAAGTCTAGTGTGTGGTGAGGTACTCGTCCATAGATAACCTGGAATGGAGATTTTTCTGTCGAGCTGTTCACCATGTTGTTAAATGTAAACTCTGCTTGAGACAAGGCCAAATCTCATTCTCCTGAAATACATCGAAGGAGGTTTCCCAACGTGCGATTCACAACCTTAGTCTGACCGTCAGTCTGTGGATGATAGGTGCTGCTGAACTGAAGTCGTGTATCAAATCGAGTCCACAAAGTCCGCCAAAAGTGGCTTATGAACTTCGTGTCACGGTCAGAAGTAATAGTCTTGGGAACCCCGTGTAGCCGCACAATTTCTCTGAAGAATAGATTCGCCACGTGTGTTGCATCGAGAGTCTTCTTGCATGGAATAAAGTGCGCCATCTTGGAGAAACGATCTACTGCCACGAATACCGAATCCATGCCGCGACCAAGCACGAAGTCCATAGATAAATCCTCCCAAGAGCCGTCAGGCACGGGTAATGGAGTGTAAAGGCCCATATTATGAGATTGCCCCTTAGAGGTCTGACAAATATAACAACGTTGGACTGTCTTTCCCACATCACGTACCAATTGCAGCCAGTAATATCGTTCTTCCACAAGAGCTCGCGTCTTGTCTCGCCCAAGGTGTCCACTGAGGCCACCTCCATGTAGCTCTTGGATTATCTATTCCCTTAGCGAACTGTTTGGGATGCACAGTCAATTTTCCTTGAAAAGGAACCCGTCTTGCATATGTAAGTCGCCGGGGTGACTTCTTAGCATCTGACCCATGCGTCCTTGAAGTCGTCATCATCGGCATATATGTCTTTGAGGCACTCGAACCCGACAACCTCATTACTCATAGTGACTAACAAAGTTGCACGGTGACTCAGTGCATCAACTACTTTGTTCTGTTGCCCTGACTTATGTTTTAGTACGAACGTGAATTCCTGCAAAAACGAGATCCATCTAGCATGCACACGGTTAATGTTAGCTTGACTATTAATGAATTTGAGAGCTTGATGGTCCGTGTAAAGTATGAATTCCCTTTGAATCAAATAATGTCACTAGTGCCGCAGTGCCTGGACCACCGCGTATAACTCGATCTCATATATAGACCACTTCTTACATGCATCGCTAAGTTTCTCGCTGCAGATGGCTACCGGCCTACCTTCTTGAGACAAAACTCTCCCAATTCTGACATATGAGGCATCACATTCGACTTCAAAAAGTTTGTCGAAGTTGGGAAGTACAAGAACCGGGGTCGTAGATAATCTGTGCTTGATTTCGGCAAAGCTCCTATCGGCTTCGTCAGTCCACTGAAACTGCCCTTTCTTCATGCAATTTGTGATTGGTGACACAATGGTACTGAAATTTTTCACGAACCGATGATAGAATGTCGTCAGTCCATAAAAACTTCGTACTTCGTGAATATTTGTAGGAACTGGCCATTCTCTGATTGCCTTCACCTTTTCCTCATCCACCCGAATGCCCGTGGATGTGACGACAAAACCCAGGAACAATAGGCTATCAGTCATGAAGCTGCACTTTTTAAAATTGAGGTACAACTTATTTTTAGTGAGCACTTGAAGGACCTTCTTGAGGTGTTCCATATGGGTGGTTTCGTCTTAACTATATATCAAAATATCATCGAAGTAAACTACAACGAACCACCCAATGAAAGGTTTCAGAACTTAGTTCATCAATCTCATAAATGTGCTAGGCGCATTCGAAAGACCGAAGGGCATGACCATCCATTCGTATAATCTTTCCTTGGTCTTAAAGGCCGTTTTCCACTCATCACCCGACCGTATTCGAATCTGATGGTAGCTGCTCCTTAGGTCCAATTTAGAGAATATTTTTGCACCCTCTAACATGTCCAGCATATCATCCAACCGTGGTATAGGAAACTTGTATTTTATGGTGATTTTATTGATGGCTCAGTTGTCGACACACATGCGCCAACTCCCATCTTTCTTTGGAGTTAATAGAGCTGGTACAGCATATGGACTCATGCTCTCTCGAATAAGACCCTTACGAATCAACTACTCTGCTTGTCCCTGCAAAATCTCGCACTCATTCGAACTCATTCGATAATGGGGACGATTAGGTAAACTGGACCCAACGACAAAGTCGATATGGTGTTGGATACCCCGCATGGGGGATAACCCATCGGGAAGGTCATCGGGCCAGATTTCCTTGAATTCATGTAGCAGGGGCCTTAGTCTTTCAGGGATGTTGGTAGGCTCGAGTTCTTCTCCTTTTACAATTAATGCATAAGTCTGTCCTGTTTCCTTTGATTCTTCCACAAAGTCCTGTATGGTTAAGAGAAAATGACCCTCTGCTTTAGAAGTTTCAGGTGGTCTCTCTGGATCCATAGGGGCCAATATGGTCTTCCGGCCGTCCTTGACGAAGATATATATATTATCTCGCCCTTTATGAGTGGCGTCACGGTCAGATTGTCAGGGCCGACCGAGTAGTATATGACATGCTTCCATGTCAACCACATCGCATACTACTTCATCGTTATAATGTTTGCCAATTGAAAAGGATATGGTGCACCATTCAGTTACTTTTATTTCGCTGACCTTCTTGATCCAACCGATTGTATATGGAGAAGGATGACGCTCCGTTTTCAATTGTAATTTTTCCACCATAACCTTGGAGACGATGTTCTCGCTGCTCCCACTGTCAATGATCATGTCACAAACCTTTCGATTCACCGTACA